>NC_136512.1:13640702-13685702 GCF_053919585.1 Euprymna scolopes
ATATATATATATATATATCGAATAATAAATGCTGTAAATTCTAATTTGCAAAATTTTAACTTCCTTCGTCTATCTATATATATATATATATATATATATATATATATATATATATATATATATATATATATAATTACTTAACAGGAAAAAGGCAATAACAAGTAATAATAGTATTTTAACAAGTAGTAAGAAATTTAACAATATAGACCAAAACGATTGTTGTCGTTTTCTTTTTTTCCTTTGAGGCTTGGTGTATTTATAGTTTCTTTTTTTTTCTTTTTTTTTTTTTTATGGTTCTAAAATGTTGGTGCAAATTGGGTAGGGGCAAATTATTTTATTTTTAATTTCGATTTTCTTATTTTATAGTTTATTTAGTTTCAATACTGTTAGCATATTTGTCCTGGTGTTAAAAGTAGATCTGGTTAATATATATATATATATATATATATATATATACACACACAGAGAGATAGATAATCATGGACTCTCCTGTTGATTTCAACGTATGAGGTTCTTGCCACTTCGTCTATTTAACCCTATGTGTGGGTCGCAGATGGAATTTTAAGCCAATGACCTACAAAGAAGTCCACAAATAGTGCAAGAGTGTGAATTGTTCAAATATATGGCTGGGGCGGTAGAAAATACTTTTTCTTTCCATAGTTTCACACAGTTTGACGCTGCATTTTTTTTATAACGCCATTGAGGCATGTAGACCTCCATTCAGTCCTTGTGGGCAGCAGGGTTTATTTCAGCAGTTAAGAGATTGCTTTTTAATTTGTCATTTTTTAAATTCTTTCCTCTCGCATACGCAACACATGGCTAATAAATTGCGATTTCATGAGAAAGGATTCAATACCATCAATGTCATACATGATGAAAAGGTCAGCATTTGCAATCCTGTCGCTAAAACTAACTCCACAAATTTTTTGAAGACAACCTTTGTGAAAACGTCCAACTATTGAATTTATCTTCTGCACAGTCTCTCTCTCTCTCTCTCTCTCTATATATATATATATATATATATATATATATATATATATATATATATATATATTGAGCCTAGCTAGTACCAGATGAGTGACCATTTGGGAATTCTAAGTGGTGTATGTGCTTTCCGCTTATCTCGGCATTGTTTCCAGTCATTCTGAACCTCCACTCACCACTGGTATTCAACAATGTCGCTACAAGAGAGGTGTGGTTGAGGATTGCGCAACTCTTGCCATAAAGAAATTTCATGCGCAGACACCCTTACAGTGGGTATCCATAGTCTGTCAAGACTGAAGAAAGCTATATATATTTTACAGAAAATCAGAGCAACATCAATACCATCAGTTTCAAATCCAAAAAAGGACCTCTATAATTGGTAACCTTTACCGGAATCTTTATGGAAATATCAAAGTAATATATCGATATAAAAATCTGGTTCCATTTTCTTTTTTAGGATTTCATTTGACAAATTTAGTCGGCATAAAATAAACCATAGATTGTTAATATGGCGTAAAACTAACCAAACAAAGCCAGATATATCTCTAAAATCAAGTTTGAACAAATATTTTTCCAAAGTGCTCAATATATATATATATATATATATATATATAATTTCTTGTTATTTTTAGCAACACTAACAGTTTCTAAACGTTGTTTATTTTGCTATCTTAGCATTTTTAAAGAGCTATAATATCTTTTTGTTATTCATATATATGAATGAGTCTCTCTCTCTCTCTCTATATGTATATATATATATAAATAAACAATACCGAGATAAGCGGAAAGCACATACAGCGCCTAGAATTCCCAAATGGTCACCCATCTGGTACTAGCCAAGCTCATATATATATATGTATATGTATATATAAATGTATATATATATATATGTATGTATTTCTATAAGTAATTTTACTACTTGGGATAGTAATTACATATGAACAAATGATGCAAAGTTCTCATTTAGATAGATCAATAGTGCAATACTAGAGCTATAAATATTTGTTAAAATTACCACTTTACAAGGATAATGTTACTCATAATGTTGCTCATTGTCAAAATGTAAGGCTTTTATTGGTAACAAACTGTGTACAATTGTTTCGGGCCCCAATGTTGGTATATAATAGTTCATTAATTATAATTTTGCACAACTGAGTAAGCTCATCAGCGCATAGAAAAATTCAATTTTCCAAAGTTTTCACAATCTATGAATAGGACTGTCTCATTAACATGGCAGTATCCACTTTTTTTTATCCACAACATATATGTAATGTGCCAAGCAAACATTATCAACATATACGTTATGGATAAAAAAAAATCAATAATGCCATGTTAATAAGAGTCCTGTTTATAGGCTGCAGAAATTTTAGAAAATTGTATTTTTTTATACACTGATGAGCTGCCCAGTTGTGAAAAATTATAATTAATGGACTACTATATACTTATATCCCAACATTGTGCCGAAACGATTGTATGCAATTTATTACTAATAAAACTGTCAGTAAAACTAGAGTGCGGTCCTGAATATGGCCTTAAACTATATCCGATGGTGAGGCCCCAGCTTGTGAGCTTTGGAGAGTGTGGAGCCGCCCTTTAATTGCCATTGCTCCCAGGTCCACTCTGACGCGGAGTGGTAGTACTTGTTAGGGTTGAATAGAAACCGACTTGAAAAAAAAACAAATATATTCTATTAAAAATTTTTTCTTAAAAAAAATCACTGGATTCATCATTAAATAACCTGAAAAGGGTTGATACGCCGTAAAACAAAAACAACCAACCAGCCAAAAACTAAAGTGCTGACTTTGTAATTGGTATAAAATATGTATTAAGCAAGCCATGAAAAGATTATGAACTTGTATTCAAAAGTATTTTAAAAAAATTTTGCTGAGTCGCTTAAATTTATAAACCGTAGCATAACACTTATAAAGTTTGAGTACTTAGGCACAATATCAATCATGCAATTTTTTTAGATAGGGTTTTCAAGTTGAATTCAATTTTTACTGTATCTTTTGCTTATTAAATTGTTAGGTGAAAGTACAGAATAATTACAAAACTCCCTCCACTCTTTCATGTTAAGAATGGCTTCTAAATAATCATATTATTTCAGCATTAGTACCAAGCTTGATATTTAAATATGAAAACAAAGAGAATGAAAATTATTTTTTTTTTTAACCTCATTATTCATTCAAATTTCTTAAGATATTTCAGACCACATACAGTTTTATGCTAAAATCCCTAAAATTTTATCTTAAAAAACGACTACACCAAAATTTATTTCAATCAATTTCAATAAATATTTTCAATAAAATAAAAATAAAATTGTACCACTTGTTTGTGTTCAATAAAAATAATATCCTCAAAATTTCAGTTTCTTCCTTCCATTGATATAAAACTTCCAACATTTTATCTTATTAAAAAAGATCAAAAACAAAATTTATTTCATAAATACTTTCGTACCAATAAAAGTAAAAAAAAAAAAAAAAAAAAAAATTGTTTTCATTAAAAAAAAAGAATATCATTGAAAGGGTAGTTTCTTCTTCCCCTTGATATTAAAACTGGTATTTTTTTAGATTAGGTCCACCGCCACAATTTTCTTTTTAAATGACAACTTTTTATAGGTTTTCGACTATGCTGACTACGAAAATTGCATTGAAATTTTGCAGAAATAATTAGTTATTGAGGCATAAAAAGTTGTATTATGCATTGTATTTTTTGGCGGCCATCTTTTTTTACGCGCGTGCAATATCCACTCATAGATGAGTAGATTTGTTTATGGCACGCGCGTAAAAAATTGCTGCCAAAGAATACAATGTATAATACAACTTTTTATATCTCGATAACTACTTATTTCTGCAAAATTTCAATGCGATTTCGTATTCAGCATAGTCGAAAACCTACAAAAGTCGTCATTTAAAAGAAAATTGTTGAGGTGGACCTAATCTGAAAATTTACCTTAAAACTTTCAACAACTTGCTAAAAAAAAGACCAAACCAAAATTTACTGCAATAAATATTTTCGTATCAATAAAAAGAAAAAAAAAATTGTTTGCATGTATTAAAAAAAAAATATCATCGAAAAAGTAATTTATCCCTTCACTTGATATTAAAACCTAACATTTTATCTTGTTTAAAAAAAAAAAAAATATTTACGTGTCAATAAAAAGAAAAAAAATTGTTTGCATTTATTATAATAATTGTATTATATATAATATTATAAAAAAAATTATTTCAATAAATATTTTCATACCAATAAAAATAAAAAAATGTTTGCATTCATTTCATTTCAACTTGGCGACATATTTCTATTACTTCTGCGCATGCACAAATTCGTCTATACCTTCAAGTGGTTTAATTTTAAATCTTATCTGTTGATAGCTCAAACGGTAGGGAACGAAGCTGGAGTGCTAAATGCTTTGGTTTCGATAATAGTTGTTGATTGCACTCATTCTTTTTTTTAACACTTTTGACATCAGTACTATATATTAGGTACAATATAATATTAAATAGAGAATTAGCTCTGTAATAATATATACAAAATTTGCATGAATTAAAATATATTTAAAAAAAGAATAATATCATCGAAATGGTAGTTCCTGCATCCCCTTGCTGCAGATGAGTAACCATTTGGGACTTTCAGGTGCTGTATGTGCTCTGTTCCCATTTACAATGCCTCCCCACAGGACAGTTAGACACCAGGGTCGTTTTTTAACGTGGAGTGAAGGAACAAAAATAAAAATTGTCTCAGTCGTGAAGGATTTCTCCTTCACTGACAGAACAAGAAATTGAAGTGCAGCATCTGAAGAACAGATACTACACTTTGATCTTGTCCCGAAGGCACTCGAGCAGTGCCGATTCAGGAGAGGAATGGTTGGAGATTGTGCAACCCTTGCCTCACAATTATGCATGCAACTGCCCCTACAGGGAGTATCCTTTGTCTTTCAAGACTGAACGGAGGCATCGATATTATTATTATTATTATTCTTTTCCCAACTGACAGCAAACTCCATGGAACAAGACAACATCTGAAAAACGAAAGATCTCTGTCACGCAAAAAAAAAAAAAATCCATTTTTCACTTCAAACACGCGACAGCGCCTAAACTGGCATATTTGCATTATTTTTGTATCGGAAAAATTTTTTGTTTGAGGTTCGAGTGCCAGTACTTTTTTCTACAGCGGACAGATGCAAACCGTGGGCGCTTATTACTATGCTTCTCAGCACCGTCATCACAATGGAACTTCTATTTACTTTTTTTCATGGTGTCAGGCAATACCAAGTAGTCCTACTCGTCTGAAAAAGAATGCAAAAGCGAGACTTATACCAACATCTGTTTTGAAGACCACCAGTTAATATTCGAAGATGACGTGAGAGAAACTGATTATGCATGGGTTATCTTTGAACAAATATCCTGAAAGTAGCTCAAAACGCTGACAACTCTTTTATTTATTTATTCTTTTTTTTATTACATTTTCACCCCAAACAAGGCACATTGCCACTTTGATGTAGGAGGCTACTATCAGGGACATAAGCATCAAGGGTACTATGTAGGGAGTTGGGCAGCAAGATGTCGGTTCACGTTACACTTGAACTTCTGCATGTCGAGGGGGTACAAGTGCTTGCAGTTCGTCAGAGCATTCACCGTTAAAGTACTTGTAGAACAGGCAGAGGGATGCAACATTTCATTGATGGAACAGAAGCTGAAGCTTAGATGAAAGTGCGGTAACTATCAGATTGGTGACTCTCTTTTGAACCTTGTCTAGGGGGGATAGACTAATGGCAGATGCACCAGCCCAAATCTGACAACGATACTCCATACATGGGCGAATGGTAGCCTTATAGACTGTGTGTAGCCTGGCCAGTACTAAATTGGTGACCAGTTGGGAAAACTAGGTGCTGTATGTATCACGCCGAGTCATAATAAATTTCCAGGTTGGTATCTCGAGACGCATTAATTCACTGGGAGAGATGCAACCCTAGTCTTAGTTAAGACCTGCATCTAGGAGAAGGTAACTCTGATGACGTCGGCAGCAGGACATTGGATGGCCATGGAGGAGGATGAATCTCTAGCAGATCAACAGTTCTATGGTTTTAAGAGTTATGTTATTCGACTGCAGCTTTGCATATGATCTAAGGACAACGGATAGGTGTAAACAGGCGAGTCAGATGCCACTGCGCTAGGGAAGGCAATGGTAACCCACCCCATGTGTTCTGCCAAGTTTAATATCATGTGATGTCTTCAGAGGAATAGGACCAACAATGGACCGAAGCCTATGGAGAACGCTAACCATGATTTCATCTATGGCATGAACATGACATGATACGAGAAAAAGAAGTAGCCTAATCACTGGTAAAACAATATAAAGCAAGTACTTAATGTAAATTAAAGTATGTCTGTGTGTGATATTATTGTGTAACATAGAAACAAGAATCCCAATGTTCATTGATAACTGTCTGGTTGCATCAGTTCCCTAATGATTTTTTTTCTTGACCCAATCTACTTTCAACTCCAGTCTATCTGATCTCTCTCGGGGGACCTACGAACCACAACCTGCCTTCCTCAAAGTCCACAAGCTGTCATTAAAATCACAACTAAACTCCCTGACAATTATACTATTATTGTAAACTGGACTTTGTTGTCTGCAAAAACCGTTCCTACTGTTATCAATTTATAGCCACTCACCAAAATGCCAGCAAACCAAGTCTAAACATATCTACATCGATTGTTCCATCTTTTTCTTAATGTTATTACTACTACTATCTTCTGTCAAGCTTCTTTTGTCTACCCTGGCAGATAACTTCCTATCTTTTTTCACCAACCCTATTTCCTATTTTTTTTTTTTTTGTTATACTTCCTTTTACTTTTCTCCCATACTGCCTTACATTTTGGTTGGTAGGGGACACCAATAGCACCAAACCTGCATGATGACTCCATCCTTTTAGAACTATAAAAGAAACTAAAAACATTTTTTTTTTAGAACTGATAAAACATTCACTGATGAAAGACTGTCATAATCTTCATGGATTTATTCATTTGGTGACGTAAAAGAATTGGAAGTTTTTGTCAGGTTGGTGCCACATTATAGTGAAGTTAGTGTACCCAATTACAAACGTTTACACACGGAACTCACGCGTTGTATAGCAGAGTACATCATAAGGAACATAGGACAAGTAATAACTTTACTCCTGTTTCTTTTCTTTTTTTTTTTGTAACAATGAGATTTATTTCCTCACTCTCTTGCAGCAGAGTATGCCGCAAGGAACATAGGACAAATAACTCGACTCTTCTTTTTTGTAACAACGGTACTATTACAAAATAAATAAAATGTAAAATGAAAGTTAAGCGATGTTGAACCTGATCAGTACTAAAATGGGTGACAATTTGGGAATACCAGGTGCTGTATGTGGTATTTTCTTATATTGGCTTTGTTTCCAGTCATCTTGGATTTCCCCTTTCTAACTGGAATTAAGCAATGGCGAGTCTGGAGAGATGTGGTAGGAAATTGCGCAACTGTTGCTCCGTAATTATATGCGCAACTAACTTTTTAAGGGGTATCTATTGTCTCTCATGACAGAACGGACGCTATGATTTATTTAATTTTCGGCAAATGTGTAGTTTAGCGGCGTAAATTATTTGACAGACAAAAAGTTATAAAAACTATTTATTTTTATATAAAACACATTATTAGACCCAAAGGCTCAAATAAAACCAGAAAAAATTCATTTTTATTATTTTTTCATAATTTTTTTTATTGGACTAAATGTACGAGATTCGAGTCCGCCATACTGCTTTTAAAATTTAGCCTAAGGTTTGACAAGTTGGCCTTTTTAAGACCAAATTTGGCATTTTTTTAACGCTTTTGGAATTGCTTTGGCCGCCATTTTTGTAATGAAAGAGCGTAAAAAAAAAAAAATCCAAATTTAGCCTTAAAAAGACCAATCTGTCAAACCTTAAAAAGGCCAAATTTTAAAAGCAATTCAGCGGCATCGATTGTCGTACATTTAATCCAATAAAAAATGATGAAAAAAAATAATAAAAATGAAATTTTTTTCTGGTTTTATTTCAGCCTTTGGTGCGCACACGGAAGTCGTCGAGCGTTACGACGACGACGTCAATGACCAGATTTGTTTGTCATAAACAAAGAAAAAAAAAAAACAACGTTAAACTTAAGCAGGTGGGGGGGGGTAATCAAAACATTAAAAAAAAAACACAAAAAAAAAACTAACTTAAGGCAAACGAACGATGAAAACAGAAAAACGAACATATGAAAAATGGCTTAAATAAGCCTGTTTCGATATTAAAATTTAAAAAATCGGTGGGTACCTGAGTGCTTTTGGGTGTGTGGTCGGGGGTGGATAAGCGAAGTAAAAAAAAAAAACAAACAGAAAAACGATCGTTACATGAAAAATGGCTTAAATAACACTGGTTCAATATTTAAACTTAAAAAAACGAACAAAAAAAAAGACATCTCACACCACGATTCGAACCCAAAACATTTAGATAATGAACCAACGCGCTAATCAACTGACCTAACACGACATACATGAAATTTAGTCAGTTTTTCAACTATTAAAAGTAAATCAGGTCATGATGTCATCTGACGCATGCGTAGAACCGGTCGTCGTCATGAGAAGACCGTTTTTGTTGACCCCCCCCCCCGTCGAAAATTGTCGATTTCAGGGTGAAAAAATGAACGTTTTTGGCCAATTTTTCGATATTTTTCGAGCGAAGAATGGAGCTTCCATATGATACCGAGTTTGTGAATTTTTGTTCTGTCTTCGAATGTTTTTAGCGAACACACATACAAACATACATACACACATTTTCGCTTTTATATATATATAGGTAAATAGTTTTTTTTTATAAATTTTTGTCTGTCAAATAATTTAAGCCGCTAAACTACACATTTACCTTATTTTCTTTTTAAATATATCATAATTGAGCACTTATCCAGTTTCACCTTAATAATTAAAAATGCTTATAAAAATAAAATAAACAAAATAGCACAAAAAGCTTATTGCGTACTTATGTATTAGCTTAAAAAAAGGACAGGACACCAAAAATTAGGCCAATTTATCCTTTATTGTAAAATAAAAAAAAAAATATTTGAGTGTCAAATTCTCTCATCAGGTCACTGTCAAAGGGACGTAACTCTACCTTTAAGAGTCAACAAAGGTCTCTCGTGTTGAGAATGGATTCCAAAATTTGCACAAGGATTTTTTTTTTTTTTTTTTTTTTTTTAATAAAAGTACTGGCAAAATTTGCATAACTTTTGGTATAGAGCCTTTTTTTTTTTTTTTTAACCTAACAAGTAAGTATACAATAATGACCAATGGCTTAATAAAGGAAAAAAAAATTTTGTGCAATTTAAATTTTTTTATTGTTGGGATAAATCTGAATAACCTTCCATAATTGTCTTTTTTTTTTTTTTTTTTTTTTTGTGGTAAATCTATATAAATAAAGCAGTTTGTATGTATGTGTCTATCTCTCTGTCTATAAATATTTAACCGATAAACTCTTAAACTAATGGTGGCATAACACTGAAATTAACAGGAAATAGTAATCATACACCAAGAATGGTTTATAATCCCTGAGTGACTTACGGGCCTTGATAAGTGGTGATCACTGTGTAAAAAATTTAAAAAAAAAAAAAAAAAAAAAAAAGTCTTTTTTTCGATGAATGAATTAACGCATGCAGAAATGTAAAAGTAAACCATTGGGGAGAGTGGGATTTGCTATAGAATTTTTGCATGGGAACATGTGCTTCAATTGCCGTTTTGAACCATTTCACATTCATTACCATCTTTGATGTTAAAACCTCTGTGACACATTTGGTAGCAAAACATAATATATATAAAATAAAACAGTAGGCTATGTAGGTGTGTCTGTGTGTGTGAATATATTAAACCGATAAACTCTTAAACTAATGGTGGCATAACACTGAAATTAACAGGAAATAGTAATCATACACCAAGGATGGTTTATAATGAGTAAAATCTTTGTTTGGATGGATGAATAAACGCATGCAGAAATGTCGGCAAGTTGAAATGCAAAATTTTCATTTTCAACATATTTCCATGACTTCTGCACACAAATTCAATCATACTTTGAAGTGGTTTAGTTTGAAATCTTTCTGATTTATCTGTCAATAGCTCAAATGGTAGGGGAACATGGCTGGAGCGCTAAAAAAAAAAAAAAAATAAATTAAAAAAAGGGGGAGTGTCCATATGAATAGCAAGTTTTCACCACATTGATCAAAGCTGATTGCTTTCTGGACGTCCCTGGCAGGAAAGCCAAGGAATAACTTTCACCTCGATTAGCCTCACTTTGTTCGGCTTTTTAGCATAAATAAACACGTGACGTGACAGAACGGAATCGCGTGAATTTTATAAAAGTCGATCAAAATAAATCTAGACACAACGTCCCTTCGCAAATCGTAGATATTATAATCTAGGGGGTATATAAACACTTCTAAGAAATAGTAACAGCGCCCCCCCCCCGCTTTCCAAAAACCTTTGCTGGACATACAAAAATGTGTGCAACACTTTTGCCTTTTATTTAAGCCGTTGTCATAAAACTGTTAGCAATAGACAGAGGCTACTAAGCTAATTAGGAAATGCATAAAAATTAGGAAAATGACAATAGTTAGCCAATATAGAACTCCGAAAATGTGACAATGATACATGCTCATTCACACAATTCTGAGGCAGCAGGTTCAGGACTACAGAACACAGTGCGAAAGGCGATCATTGGTAGATCTCTGAGCAAACATCAGTGTGGTTATGCAAAGGGTCTAATTTAAATGTATGTTGTCACAGGTATGGTTTGTTCAGCCACAGCATAAGGTGGTATTAAAGCATTGCGATGGGGCAAAAACCATGAAATAATCTCTAGGCAACATTACATTCTGGCGAGTAAACAGCAGATCTAATTCAAGCAGATCATATGCTCCAGAGAGAACAGAGTTGTAGCAGGGAATACGTAGTATATATATGATGGCGTGATTGCTGTAGATGCTCAAGAGAATCAGAACACCTTGCCAACTCCAGTGACCATTAGGGACCCGTCTTTCAAGTGGGGGCAAATCATTACTTTGTTTGACTGGAAACAAATTTTGCACTTTTTTTGTAAATTTGAAATGTTGTTTCTCTAGCATTCATGATCGCAATTTCACTATAAAAAGTATTAAGAAATGCGAATTTTTTGTAGAAATCGCTCCAGACAAGGCAAGAAGCTTACAAATAAAAACACTTCAAAGTTAAACACTAACTACCGATAAGTTTTAGATATATAGAATCTGATGCAGCAAAACAGCAATTCTTGTATGGAATGTGAGGATCAAAGGAAAAAATAACGAAAGCAAGAGTCATGAGGTCGTAGGAAGCAAACTGATAATGCTCTCCTTGGCCACAAAAGAGATTTAAAAAGAAATCTAGTTGAAAATTAGGACTTTAATATTGAGTTATCATTATAACCACCCTGATGGATGGGTAATATTAATGGAAAGCCTATCTTTGTTTTATCGTTATTTTCATGGCAGGTGCTCGTCTGAACTCCAATCTCTGGTCCCCCCTCGCCAATCTTTTACGAAAAACACCCGTCTAGCTGAATCCACTGTCAAAAACTTTCCCCACTCTTTATCTATGCCTAAATCAAAAACGTAGATTCCATGAACAAAGCTTCTTTCTCAGAACTGCACGCCTGTAGAACTGTTCCGTCTGCCTGCTTCCCTCCTGACTACAACTTGGATGTCTTCAAGTCTAACGTAAACAAATTCCTGATGAACCGCCCCCCCCTTAAGTAAACACTTTATTAAATATCCACACTAACGTACTGTACTTACAATAACCCTTATCCCTGAGTGGCTTCTGGGCCTTGATAAGTGATGACCATCTTGTAAAAAAAAAAAATTAAAAAAAAAATAACTCACTTTTCTAATTTTGTCCTCTGGTCCCCACCTTCTATAAACAACTAGCAGGGGTACCCGGCGTTGCCCGGGTATTTGGAGGTGTGTGTGATGGGGGGAGGGGGGATAAATCAAAACAAAACGGAAAATAAATGAATGTAATAACCCTGTTTAAATTTTTTTTTTTTTTTTTTAAATCGGAAAAACAAAAAACTAGCAAACGTGATGCAAAATGAAGAATAAGCGAATGAAAAAAAAAAAATGGCATAAATAACCTTGTTTAAATGTTAAAACTTGGCCTTCGGGACAAGATCAAGGTGTAGTATCTGTTCTTCAGATGCTGCACTTCAATTTCTTGTTCTCTGTCAGTGGAGGAGAAGTCCTTCACGACTGAGACAATTTTTATTTTTGTTCCTTTTCTCCACGTTAAAAAACGACCCTGGTGTCTAACTCTGTCCGGTGGGGAGGCATTGTAAATAGGAACTTTTTAAAAAAAACCCAAAAAAACGGTAAAACAAAAACCAAAAAAAAACAGCAAACGTGATGAAAAGCTAAAAATAATTAAAAAAAACGAATGAAAAAAATGGCATAAATAACCCTTTTTCAATATTAAAACTTTAAAAATCGAAAAAAAAAAAAAAGATCTGATATCTCGACTCAAACGTGCAATGACGCTGCCACTATAAGGACTGGTCTATGATCGCGTAAGCAATTTTAGTCTAAATATTTAAAAAAACGACCTAATTCAAGAAAGAACGTTTTTTTTTTTTTGTTTTTTTTTGCACATGCGTGTTTGGCTAAATTGTCATGAAGGAACGATTTTTTGCTACCCCTCCCTGTAGAAAGGTCCTGGATATGACCTTAAACTATATCCGATGGTGAGGCCCCAGCTTGCGGGCTTTAGCAATTGTGCAGCCACCCTTTAATTGCCATTGCTCCCAGGTCCACTCTGACCCAGAGTGGTAGTACCTGTTAGGGTCCCAACTGTGGGTTTAATAGAAACCGACTTGAAAAAAATATATATTCTATTTAAAAAAAAATTTCTTCAAAAAAACTGGATTCGGCATTAAATAACCTGAAAAGGGTTGATATGCCATAAAACAAAAACAACCAACCAACCAATCCTATAGAAAAGTTGATGGGCCAATTTTTCGATATTTTTCGTCGAAAGGGTCGTACTTCAAAATGATATTAATCTCTTGAAAATCTGTCGCCTCTGTCGCGAAAGTTTTTGCGAGACATACAAACATACATACATGCATACATACATTTAAACAGACAGATGAGATTTATATTATAGACTAGCGGGAGTACCCGGCGTTGCCCGGGTATTTGTAGGTATGTGTGTTGGGGGGTGGGGGATCAAAACAACCCTGTTTTAAAAAAAAAAAAAAAACATTGGCCGTTTGTAAAAAAAAAAAAAAGTTTTAGTAGTAAAGTAGGCTCGAACTCCGAACATTTGATGTGGAGGTGGAAACGAAATGGAAAAAAACCTGTTCTTAAGTTGTAGATATTATCATTTAGACGTGATATAAAAAGTTTTAAGAAGCAAGCCGAGCGAGAACGCCGACAAAAAAAGCCTTTTACAGACATACACAAAAAGCGATTTTCTCTTTTATATATATAGACTAGCGGGGGGGGGGGGTTTACTCGGCATGGTCCGGATGTTTGTAAGTGTGTGTGTTGGGGGGGTGGGTGATAAAACAACCCTGTTTAAAAAAAAAACGTTGGCCGTTTGGAGGTGTAAAAGAAAAAAAAAGTTTTAGTAGGAAAGTAGACTTGAACCCCGAACCTTTGACGTGGAGGTGGAAACGAAATGGAAAAAAACCCTGGGACCTAACCATCTTGGCCACGAGACAAGAGGAATGAAAAACATCTTAATTTAACGTTTATAAAATGAAATTAACAGGTGCGAGAAACTTAAGTCGCGTGATGTTTGACCTAAGGGTGAAGGAATTAATGTTTTCAGACAATTTTTTTTATATTTGTCATCCAAAGGGTTGAACTTCAAACTGATACTGCCTCTGTCGAAAGTTTTAGGCAGACATACAAACATACATTTAAACAGATAGGTAAGATTTATATTATAGATTATTCTTCTATGATGAGGATCCGTTATTTTTGTCAAAATTGGAAATATTTTCAAATTTTCACCAGCTATGGACAACTAGCTCTACTGCTTCGTGAACGCCTTGGCAAAGGCTAAGACAGTAAACCCTGACAAAAAAAAATCCAATAGGCAGATGGTGAAGCCCTGCAACACCTTTCCAGCAACTGCGTCGGCTCGTTTTTCCATCGGACTTTGCAATGCCAAGAAGGGGACCCTGATAACTGGGCAAACCTGGGTCTCCTTATCCACCCAGACCTGCATCCAGAGAGACAACCCCAGACTAGATGCAGTATGCCATTATCTCATGAGACAGAAGATTGCAATCTTTCATACTTTTTAGTGGGGATACCTACATTTTTTTTTTTTTTTACAAAGTAGAAATTTGGTAAATTGTATTACTTAAGGGGACAGTTCATCAAGAACTTATTTACGTTTGACTTGAAGACAACCAAGTTGTAGTCAGCTGGAAAGCAGGCAAAAGGAACAGAGTTCCACAGGCTTGCAGTTCTAAGAAAGAAACTTTGTTCATGGAATCTATGTTTAGGTTTAGGCACAGATAAAGAGTGGGGGAAATTATTGATAGTGGTTTCAGGTATATGAGTATTTTTAGCGAAAGTTTGGCAAGGGGGGACCATAGATTGGAGCACAGATGAGCAGTTGCCATGGAAATAATGATAGAGCAGAGATAGGCTTGCATCATCTCTTCTGTGGGAAAGAGATTGCAGGGAAAAAAAGGGCATCTTCTACGAGGCTGCAAAGTCTATTTTTAACTCTGTCAAGGCAAGTTTTTTTTTTTCTTTTACAAGGAAGTCACCACTTATCAAGGCCCGGAAGCCACTCGGGGATAAGGGTTATTATGTGTACAGTAATCAATGGGATAATATCATAGTAATCGCTAGTAATGGAGATTTGATAAAGTGAGATATCTACTGGAGCAGTAGAAGGATACCACCATTTTTCCAGCAACCTTGGCAACAGATTTGATGTACGTGTTCCATTTCAGATCAGGAGTAAAGGTCAATCCCAGAAGCTTGTCAAAACATGGAGTCTCCCCAAGACGAGAGCCATCTATTTCAATTGATGCTAGATGGGGATCAGAGTGTTGATGATGTAAAGATAGAAGCTAGGTTTTAGATGCATTAAAAGTAACCATCTCTTCCCTCATTTAATCAGGCGTTCAAGATCAAAGGAGAGAGAATCAGAAAGAACTTTGTCATTTATGGCCTTTGATGTGTTGCCATAGATGGTCATGTCATCAGCATAGATGTCAACGAATGATTTAAGTATGTGTTTTGGGGGATCATTGATGTAGATCAGGAAGAGAGTTGGGCCCAGGATTGACCCTCGAGGGACTCCAGCATTAATACTGAGAGCCTCTGATTTCTGCCCATCAACCACTACTCTAATGTACCTATCAGAGAGAAATGATTTAATGATCAAGAAGACATTTCCAGTTATACTGTAGCTGGAAATCTTGTGAAGTAGGCCTTTATGCCATACCTTATCAAAGGCCTTTGATATGTCAAGAGCAATTGCCCTGGAAAGGAAGCCTTTGTCGAGAGATTCACTAATCCTATGAGATATAACTGTTAGCACATCTGCTGTAGATCAAGCAGAACGGAAACCATATTGTATGTCACTAAGAAGGTTATTTCTGCTGAGGTGGTTGGCTACTTCTTTATTTAATATGGATTCCAGCAACTTACTCATGACACACAGGAGACTTATTGACAATTTTTTTTTTTTTTTTTTTTTTTTTTGCGTTCGCATAGGCACTTGCTATTATTTTATTTATTTTATTTTTTCTTTAATGGCCGCCGGGTACGGATTCTAGTACTACAGAAGCATCAAACTCTTATTTCACGTAAGCAAACAATGACGATTGTTAATTTTCAACAGAGAAAAAAGTGGTGAAAAGAAAGCAAAAACAAATAGTCAATGAAAAAAATGTTACAACAAGCAAGAAAAGTTACTTTTCTACCTACCTGCCTATCTTTTCTTTTCTTTTCTTTTTTTGTGCTTTTAAAATATTTCAAAGCGTTTTTATTTACATTTTATTTTTTCATGGCATTCTGAGATTGTAAACCCATTGTGTTCAAAATTAGGCCAGATGTTACTCAAAGTGAAACCTCCAGGTTGTAGAAACTAAAAAATCGAAAATTAAATAAAAATAATACAACTATACATATTGGGGCAATTTATAAAGATTGCGGTCATGAAAAAAAATGAAAAAAAAAAAAATTCTGTTTTTGCCTTAAAAGCAGTTTTATATTGTTTTTGTGGGTTTATTTTACAATCCACATTGATTCGAAAAAGTGGTCAAAAATCAAATTTTCATCAATCAAATGTTACCAAAGGCAAGATACTCTTCTACCTAGCTGGATAAGTTTTTAGTGTTTTTATTTAATCTACAATGTTTATTTGGCTCGAAAAACAAGTAATTGCAAGTGGTACACGAGCACAAGAAGAAAATGACTGCAATGTATTTGTTCTTATTTACTTGTCTCTCCACGAGGGCAGAGTTAAACACAAAGTCGATTTTTAATGTGGGGGGGGGGGAAATCCAGCTCCCCAAAAAGGGGCACTCTGAATAGGAACAAAAATTAAAATTGGCTCGGTCTAGAAGGATTTCTCATCCAGTAATCGAGGACAGAAAAGGTGAAGTCTAGTATGAAAATAGATAATACACTGTGATCTTGGCAAACATTTTTTTCTTATGCTCATTCACTAGGTGTATCAGAATTTTTGACACCCCTAACATGAAACTGCGAATAAAATATAAAAAAAACTTGTAATTTCTCTTTTAAAAGTTGGTTGTTTATTTTCTTTATAGATTATACTTCCAAAATAAACTATTAAAGTTGTATAAAAAGTAATAGAAATATTATTTTTTTATTTTTTAAAAAACAGTAATGAAATTAAGTGAATTTTACGAGTTCAGTATTTTTCAATTTTTAAACTTTAAAAATCTATTAAAATCCTTCTATTGGTTCTATTTTTACAATATTTTCAGGGTCAATGTGAAATTTTATGCTCTTTCCAATAAACCGAATATAATATTTTAGACAAACGTTTTTTTTTTTAATTCACGCCCCCCCATTTTGAAATGTCTATTAAAAAGTAAATAATTGAAGATAAAAAATCAATAAATAATATATTCAAATTTAAAACAAAAAAAGTAGTGTTTTTTTTAGAAATTTGCCTGTAAAGTTTGAAGTTTAAAACCTTTTTTTTTAAATCACGTTTTTTTTTTTTAAATGAAACCTTGGTCCTTGCTCCTTTAATTGAAAAAAATTAGGGTTTGAATTACATTTTTCGAGTAGTTATAAGCTTGGAAAAACAGGGAGTCGAATTATTCAATATTTTTCACAAAGTTTCTGACACATCTACTCATGTACTGCTTAAAATTACTTGTTTTTCAAGCAAAATAAACATTTTACATTAAATAAAAACACTAAAAACTTATCCAGCTAGGTAGAAGAGTAACTTATATTTCTTTTGGTTTTGTTGTATATTTGTTTTGATTTTTGAACACTTTTTCAAATCAATATGGATTGTAAAGCAAACCCGCTTTTGTTATATCTTACTAAATTAATAATCATTTCCATTAAAAGTTCAGTTAGTCTTATGCATCTAAAATTGAGAAAAACATGCTTGAGAAATGCCAGTATTATGCGAATAAGCCAAAAAAACAAAAAAAAAAAAACAAGATGGTCACCAAATTTTACCTGATGTTGTGTTTATCTAATTATGACACTATTTGGTGTCATGAATGCATGCAGCGAGGTGCATATTGCAGTGAGGGGGGGGGGGTGACCGGACGGGATAGAGGAAGAGAGGGCAGAGGAGGGGGGTGTTGATGTTGTTTAAACAGAAATGTCTATGGGATTTTGTCAGAAAGAGAAAAAGCAAATATTAATTGTTTTTATCTCATTGTCGTTATATATATCTGTTAACATGAAGGGTTGTTTTTGAAAACCCCTGTTGATAGGTTTGAAGAAATCCAGAGATTCTTGGCTGATTAAGGCTGACAGCTTAGAATGGGGGTGAAGAGTAGGGGTCACCGCCAGGCATTGTTCGACCTGGGGTGACTAATCACGCCTAATTGATGATAAGTAAAAACCTCAGTGCAGGTGGGGGTTGAGGTTTGATAGAGATAAGCTCTAAGAGAAAGAAAGAAAGGTGTTTGTAACCACTCTCTGAAGGAGAGGTGGGGAAAAAGGCGTTGGATTTAGAAAAAGGAATTCTAAACGGAGAAGAGTCGTAGCCCTCAGGGCCTGATGTTATGATGTTAACTAGCCTGTGTTAATGGGAAATCTGTGACTTTACTGGTCTGGTCTTACATCGTTTCACTGCTATAGTCAGTCACCTCAAATTAGTAGCTGTTATGAAGTAATGAAAACAATAAATAGTTTGTTACTGTTATAAACCGGAGTTCTGTTTGTTTGTAGTGAGGACTCTTCATTTTGCAGCAAACCGCAAGGACCAGCGGAGTGGTTGACGTACCCAGAGACTACCTACACCGGGTAGGAGACGGTTCCATCGAGAGGCAAGCGCCCCTCCATGAAAACACAGTGGGTAAGGACGATCAACAGGCCAACTTGTAACCAGACAAGGTATGATGAAAGGACACCTGCCACATCGGTAACATTATAAATGGTGCCGGATGGTACATCGTTATATAATAATGAAACTGAATGAAAACAGCTTTTCTCAATTTTAGATGCATAATACTAATTTTGAATGGAAATGATTCCTCATTTAGTAATATACTAGCCCGGGTGTTTGGAGCTGAGTGTTAAGAAAAAAAAAAAAAAAAAAAAGGTTGTAGTAGGTAGGCAGCCTCGAATCCGTACCACGAAGGGGGAAAAGAACGTGAAAAAAAAAAAAAATTGACATGTTTGCTGTTGCGGCCATTGTCAAACCGGAAGTGGCAAAGGTTTAAATTAAGGCTAGACAATCGAAAAGAGGAGATGATTTTAAAATATTGGCGAAAAAAGCGACCCCTCCCTGTAGAAAATTGTCCAGTTGAGGGTGTGAAGGAATTAATGTTTTTAGCCAATTTTTCGATATTCGTCGTCCAAAATGATACCGATCTCATGAAAATCTGTCGCATCTGTCAAAAGTTTTAGGCAAACATACAAACACACATACATTTAAACAGACAGGTGATATTTATGTTATAGATAACAAAATCATTAACATAAAATTACTTTTAATGCATAAACACATTTTTTCTTGCGTTCTTACGTGGCCACAATCTTTATAAATTGCTATGTTTTTATTAGTTTCATTTTTGTTTAATTTTCGACTAGATGTACCCGGTGTTGCCCATAACGTGTTAAACGTAACATTAAATTCCTTTAAAAAAAAAAAAAAAGTGAAGTAAAAAAAAAAGAAATGGAAAGAAACTGAGACATGTGCTTGTAAGTTTTGTATTTTTTCCAAACAGTTCACTTCTTGTGAGTAAAAAAAAATTACTCGAGCTGAGATCGAAACCAAACTCTAAAGATAGTGAATCAAGTACGATAACTATTAGGCCAGCTTGCCACAATCTTTAAACAACATTTTCAAATCTTGTGAAACAGTTGACAAACAGATGAAAATCCAATGACCCTTAATACCAATTTTTCAATTTTGACCCTTTAGCAGCTTTTTTTTTTTTTCCGGATAAAAAAACAATTAAAAAGTTTTCCACATGTTTGAATATCCTATATACCAAATTTCAACTCTGTAGATCAAATATTCATCGAGTATATAAGTTGAGAAGTGTCCTCACACACACACACACACACACACACACACACTCGCTTTTATAGATAAATCTTTTAGTTGTTTTATACTCTCAAGGTTTCACTTTGTGTAATATCTAACCTCATTCTGATATTTTTTTTTAAATCGTTGCAAATTTTATTTTGGACAAATGGTTGGCAGGTATTCATTTAAATGGCCTGTTATCCATCGCCCACACAATCCATTTTATCATTTTAAAAAAAAAAAAAAAAAAAAAGGCAAGGTAAAAAAAAAAAAAGTCTCCAATCCTACACTATCAGCAAAGCTCCAACCTCTGTCACATCGCCACGATATCACATTTCTATGCCTGTTTTGTAAGTACTTTAATGATGAATTCATAACACTTGTGCCCGTCGACATACACTCCCGACTAACCCAACAAGCAGCAAAATCCCACCCCTTCACTGTTAAGGTCCCTAGATGCCAGAAAGCCTTCTACTAGTTTCTTCCTTTGGAATTCCTATACTGTACTAAACTGCAGAAATTTAAATGTAATGCGAACAGACATCTCGCTGCTCAACTCTCCACAGTCCCCTGTTAGGCATGATCCAAAATAGTAACCCCTTACGTTTAAAGTGGTAATATGTCTTGTTAAGAGAGTAAAAAGAAAAGAAAAATAAACAGAAAAATGTCTTTATATTCCATAGCCGGTTCAGAGTGAAGCAGGTTACGAATGCGTTTGCATATCGGATTCTTCCGCTGAAAAGACGTTTGAATCTAAAAATCTTTCATAGTAATTCTTTGTATCCATCGCAGAACAAAAATGCCATATTCCAAAACAACATAAACTGATCAAGAATATATATATTTGTCGTCATCCACATACAGTACTGTTTCGTTGTATCCCAACTCATCAGTGCGGCTAGACTAGCACCTCTCCCATCAAGGTGCTCTCCCAACTTTAGAGTTTCGGTCGTGTCACGGAGTAGCGATAAGACGTCAGATTTTCTTTCACTTTCTTTTCCGCCTTCGCATCATGGGTTCGAGCCTGCCTGTCTACGACCATTTTTTTTTTTTTTTGCTCAACACACACATTCCAACACCCATGCACATCATACCAGTTATTATAGGTGCCACAGGGCTTATGAAGAAGAACCTGAAGTCCTACCTAACTAATATTCCTGGTGAACCAAGTGCAAAAGAGATCCAAACAATTGTACTTAAAGGAACAACGAGAATACTAAAAAGAGCTCTCGGTTGGTTTCAATAAAAAGCAGGGCAATGTTGACAGCTGGTTTGGCTGCCCCATACCTAGCGTTACAATTTTCAAAGAAAGAAAATTAAAAAAATAAAAGTCTAATATATAAAAGGCAAAATGGGCGTGAGTGTTTGTGTCCGCGAAATGAGCGTTTGTGTATCTCCGTGAAAGGCTTTTTGCATTGGGGAACTCACGTCGGTCAGATTCTGCAAGAAGTTTTCGCATACTCCCCAGATCGTAATATTTCAGATTCGCAAACGGACACCGTCGCTATTTTTTTTTTGATCAAATTAAACAAAATTCCCACCGTTGCGTCGTCTTGAGTGTTTGTTTGGCTTTATCGTATAAAGCGAAGCTGTTCGAAAAAGTGGGAAGTTTGGCCTTCGAGCCGGGATTTCTGTAATTGGTCCTCGGTCAATGTAGGGGAAACCCTTCATACTGAGACAATTACTATATTTTTGGATACTGCCAGAGTGCCTCCCTTTTTTGGGGGAGCTGGTTTTCCCCCCACATTAAAAACGACCTTGCATCTAATTTGCTTTCGTGTCGAAGCAAATAAATACCCAAAGCATTTAAATCATCATACGTTTGATTGACTGTGCTTAAATTTGACGCACGCAACTTCTGCTTACACGATGGCGACATCGGCTAACACGTTACGTTTTTTTCACCTTCTTTCTCTCCTTTGCGTTACGGGTTCCAACCTACTACCACTTACAATTATCGTCACGAACAGCAGCCCGCCACTTGGCTCTATCTAAAGCAGTCTGCTCCCATGATGACAGATCAACGTTGAAGGCCTTCAGTGATGCCTTCAGAGTGTCTTTAAATCATTTTCTCTGGTTGCCATGGAAGCACTTGCCATGTTGGAGCTCAGCAAATAGAAGCTTCTTGGGTAGTCTGTAATCTGGCATGCGGGTTACATGACCAGCCCTTCATCAGGATAGTGGGGATGCTTGGGAGTCCAGCACGAGTGAGGATTTCTGTGTCTGGTATCCTTTCCTGCCAGCCTATGTCAAGCAGTTTCCTCAGTCTGGTGGTGCGGTATTTATACTAATTTTGACATGACATGCAAGTACATAATGTTTTCACCTGCATTTGTTTAAAAGATCACCAAACCGCACGAGTTAAACATTTTTTTTGGCTGAGCATTGTTTATATGATCAGGTCTCAAAAAAAAATAAAAAAATAAAAAAACACAGTCTCTTTTCTCTCCTCTCTACTGACTCCCGTTTCACACTTATAACGTCATGAAATTCATATTCACTCGTAAAAATTATTCATTATGAAGACATCTAAGAGTTATCTCCCTTGAACAACCTTGATTTGTAACAACGAACCAATCACAAGCCACCTAGCAAAAACCAGTTTGGCAAGCGACGTTACAAATATGTATGTTCTCAAAACAGATTAATCTCCGAAATTGTCTTCAAACTTTACATGCAGATGATAAAATAACAATAAAAAAAAAAAACAAATAAGTCAATAAAACCTTGAAACATGGATATTTACAAAGACAGCAGGCTGAATAGTTTCACTGCTTTTGCAGTATTGAAAATTTTTTTACAGTTGTCAGGGTGCTCCCGACCCTCCATGAAAGTGTGTACATGAGTGTGTCTTCAGACACTGCAGGATTCAATTGGACAAATCATTTCAATTGGTTTAAAAACCAAACAATCTTTTTTGTTTGGGATGACCACAACTGTGAAAACGTAGGAGAGCATACAACGTCAATTGTACAAAAATAAAATCATGAGTTTCGTGTCACGTGATTGCGTAGGATTTACGGTTTGCCATTAAAAGCATTTCACATTCTTTGCGCAGGACTCCCCGATACACCTCGTAATGATGATTTAGACTTTTCTCAACGTGAAGTTTGTAGTGACTGCCGAGGGCGCCATCTTCGTAAGGGGTGCCGTAAAAAACTCGTTTTATGCGGAAATGAATTAAAGCCATGGCACACCTGAAACGAGATGAGAAACATAAAAAAAATTAACATAAAAAAAGAATTTTTTTTTTTTTACTTGCCTCCCCACGAGGGCAGAGTTAGACATGAGGTCGGTTTTTAATGTGGGGGGAAACAAGCTCCCCAAAAAGGGGTACTCTGTTCAATAACAAAAAAAAAAAATAATGTACCCCTCATGAAGAATTTCTCCTCCATTAACCGAGACCAAAAAAGTGTAGTGCAGCATTTGAAGAACAGATACTACACTTTGATGTTGGCTCGAAGGCCAAGAACAAACAGTAAAACAAAAAAGGTCTTTAAAAAGAATACAAAAAAATGTTTAAATCAAAAAATAAACACGGATAAAAAAAAAAAATGAATTAAAAAGTTGTTTTTTTTAATTTAAAAAGTCAAAAAATTAACATCGATAAAAAAAAGAATAAATTTTTTTTATTTAAATCAAAGAATAGAAATAAACATCCAAAAAAAGAATAATTATTTTTTTTTTAATAAAAAATAAACACTGATAAAAAAATAAAATTTTTCTTTTAAATTAAAAAGAAGAATAATTTTTTTTATTTAAAATCAAAGGATAAAAAAATAAATAATTTTTTTTTTTTTTCACACAATGCCAAAAAAAAAAAAATCTATTGGATTCGAGATGGAGATATTTTTCTTCTGAATAAGGATTAGCTCGTGAACTTGTTTTAGTGTATTCACAACACAGGTCATGATTATTGGAAAACTATTTTGTTAATCAAATAATCTCTTACAACAACTATATTAGTTTTTTTTTTTCAAGAATAACTAATGTTATTTCAGAGATTATCAGCGGAGATTTATATATATATATGTATATAAACGACCAAGTTCTCTCCGATTCTCTCTCCTCTGATCTTGATCACGTTGTACAATGGGGAAAGGAGTGGCTGGTTATTTTTAATGCATCTAAAACCAAGCTTCTATCTTTACATCATCAACGTTCTGATCCACATCTGGCATCAATTAAAATGAATGGCTCTCGTCTTGGGGAAGCCTCAAGTTTTGACAGGCTTCTGAGCTTGACCTTTACTCCTGATCTTAAATGGAATACGTAAATCAAATCTGTTGCCAAGGCCACTGGAAAAATGGTCGGATCCTTCTATCGATCCAGTAGATATCTCACTGCTGATGCAATTCTCTATCTATATAAGAGCCAGATACGTCCAAGGATGGAATACTGTTGCCACATATGGGCAGGAGCTGCTAGAAAAGACTTGTCCTGCCTTGATAGGGTTCAAAATAGACTTCGTGGCCTGGTGGGAGATGTCCTTTTCTCTTCGCTGCAACCTCTTTCTCACAGAAGAGATGTTGCGAGTTTGTCTCTGCTTTATCGTTATTTTCATGGAAAGTGTTCGACTGAGCTTCAATCTATGGTCCTCCCTTGCCAAACTTTCACAAGAAACACTCGATTAGCTGAAAACATTATCAATTAATTTTCCCCACTCTTTATCTGTGCCTAAACCTAAACATAAATTCCATGATCAAAGCTTCTTTCTTAGAACTGCACGCCTGTGGAATTGTCTTCCATTTTCCTGCTTTCCAGCTGTCTATAATATGGTTGTCTTCAAGTTCAACGGGAACAAGTTTCTGATGAGCCGTTCCACTTAAGTTAACAAATTTACCGAACTTCCATTACTATATTGTCCTTTTGACTACTCTACACTCTTTAACCCTTATCCTTGAGTGGCCTATCGGCCTTGATAAGTGGTGACGCTTATGTAAAAAAAAAAAAAAAATATATATGTATTTACTGTGTGATGTTTGTGGGAAAGAACCCCAGCTAAGTGCTCAATAAAGTAAAATTCAATTGTACAGGGTGGAACGATAAAGATTGTCGTCATAAAGAAAACAACACTACAGCTTTATTTTAAAACTTTTATTGAAAAAATCAATTTAGATAACTTGATTATGCGGTAGAGCTAACATCTATTCAATGTAACCACCTTCAGCCTCAATTATCATCTCAATACAGATCTGGAACTGGGAGCATACCTTTTCCACAAGCGCCAGGGGGAGCTGAGTGAATACTCAGCGGATGGCAGCGATCAGGCTGGTATTATTGAGTACTCCAGAGGGTTCAGGTTGGGGGAGGGGGGAGGCAGTGAGAGAAAGGTACAAAGTCGTAGTATTCCTTCTGAAGCCAGGCCTGGGTCTCTTTGTACTTGTGGGCTGACGCCAAATCCTGCTGACACACTCAGTGGCCATCTGATTGCATCAGGAGATTACCATCCAGGTACACTTTAGTGTTAACTTTCAAGCCGACTTCGAAAATGTGAGGTCGCATGATGCGGCCCTCACTTGAAAACGCACCAATGACGGTAACTGGCTGGAAACTGTGTTTTCATCATCCTAGGCACGTTTCTCTTATTTGTGGCAATCTAGCAATGCATTATAAGGGTGCTGTCAATGGTCCTGTTGTCATAACTTGGATCAGTGCATTGCCAATCTCACTCGTTGAACATTGTGCCACTTTCAAACATGATAGAAGGCTCCTATCGCTCTTGGGATTTGTACACAACTGGCCAACTAGCAGATGGTCTGCAACAAAAAAAGAAAACCAGTTTTCCTCAAACGGAAATGGAATCGTGGTGTCTTTTCTAGGACGACAATTTCATCGTTTCACTCGGTATATACATATATACCTACTGTGTGATGCTTGTGGAAAAAAAAAAACCCATCAAAGTGCTCAATTATAAAATTCAATATAAGAGCATAATACTTATTTTTAAATTTTGCAGAAAACCATTAGTACCATTGGTTTCAAATCTGATATAAGGGAACTAGTTTATTGTTGAATTCTCTTTAACTTCTGTTTATATCTGTTTTCACTGAAAATGGCAATCACACATTGTTTTTCTTTATTGGATCGCAATTTATTGATTTATTTTACTTATTATTTTTTATGAATTTATTTTTAATGAATTTATTTTTTATGAATTTATTAGGTTGGTGCAAAAATAATGTCATTTTTTTTTTACTCAAAGTTGAATGTCAAAAAAACGGCATTATTTTTGCACCAACCTAATATATTTTTACTTTATTTTTTTGAAACTTCCGGTTTTTAGATATGGACGCAGCCTTCATTTGAAAATTCAAATATTTCAAATGTGAACCTCATTCGTTTGAGGACTCAGATTTAAGTCAAAGATAACTCATGTTCTGGTGTTTGGATCATTAGCTGAAGATTCCTCAAATATGAAACGGCTAAGTATGTAGATAGTAATCAAATATTTATTTACAAACTCCCTTTTGACATGGCCCATTCACAGTAAAAAATATATATATTAGCTATTTAATCTAAGCTAAACACATGTTCCTTTCTACATGGTTTTTTTTAAGACAGTTGACCATGTTGTCCACCTGAATTGTCATTTTGCATAGCAGTAAGAATTGGCATCATTTGGTAGAGCATTCAGATTTGGGTGAAAAGGGGTTATGTCCTCATAGAACCCCTTAAGGGTGCACTTAGAGATTTGGGACCACTTCCATTGTCTTCCTCGATAAATTTTACATAAGAATAGGTTTTTAGATTTTATGTAGATTCACTAACCTTTCTTTTTCTAGAAAACAAAAAGATCACACACACACACACACATACATTAAAAAAGAATCACTTAAGAATTTAGTTTTTATTTTCATACTATTATAACTATAATGAGGATCTCCGTTATTTTCGTCAACATTTGAAATATTTTCAACTTTTCAACAGCCTTTTGAATACCTTGATAAAAGCCAAAGGCCAAGGGAATAAACCCCAACAATAAATCCGGTTTAAAATCCCGATAGGCAGATGGTGAAGTACTGCAACACTTTTCTGGCAACTGTCAATAATTTTCCCCACTCTTTATCTGTGCCGAAATCAAAATGTAGATTCCATGAACAAAGCTTCTTTCTTAGAAGTGCACGCCTGGGGAACTCTCTTCTGCTTGCCTGTTTCCCCACTGTTTTCTACAACTTGGATGTCTTCAAGCCCAACGTAAACAAATTCCTGATGAACCGCCCCCTTAAGTAATCCACTTTATCAAATCTCCAATACTAACGATTACTACGACACTATTCTATTGATTACTGTACACGCAATAACACTTATCCCTGACGCCTTGATAAGTGGTGAACTCCATGTAAAAAGAAAAAAAAAAGAAAAAAAGAAGAAAAAAAAGAAAAAGGAAAAAAAAGAAAAAGGAAAAAAAAGAAAGAAAAAGAAAAAAAAGAAAAAGAAAAAAAAGAAAAAGAAAAAAAAGAAAAAGAAAAAGAAAAAGAAAAAAAAGAAAAAAAAAAAGAGAAACTCCCGCAATTGCGTTGGCTTTGACCGTATTGGCTTGCTTTTCAGCTGACAGGCAACCCTGGTAGCTGGACAAACCTAGGTCTTCTTATCAGCTGTCTAGGCCTGCATTCGGAGAGGCAACTCCATCTTCATTTATTCCACTCGACTCTTTTTAAGAAAAATCACTTAAGGAGTTTGTTTTAATTTTGATACTATTGTAACTACGATGAGAATCTGTTATTTTCGTAAACATTGGAAATATTTAAAAAAAGAAAAAGAAAGGATATATTAACCGTCTAATCTAAGCTAAATGCAAATTCCTGTCTACATTATTTTTTAAGACTGTTGACCATGTTGTCCGCCTAAATTGACATAAATAGGGTTCATTTGTCTACTTGTTGCATAGCGATAGAAATTAGCAGTTAAAATACTTGGATTAGAGTTAAAGGGGTTACTCTTACAAGAAATGGTTCCCCTTTTCTTGTAAGTAAGAAAAACATAGACTGAGATTCAAACTTTGTAAGAAATAGGTTCAGAAATGGAATGTAGAATTTCGCATTGTTCAGTTTCACATAAAATAGTTTAGATATGTTGCTGTAAAAGGAATTTTGATTGTTCAATTCTTTTTATGAAAACTGAATTGAAATAAGGTCAGTTAGAAATTAAAGAACAATGCAATTTAAATATGTTGAAAAATAGGTTAGGGAAAAAAATAGGAGTGAGAATTCTTTGTCTGCAGAAATGGTTTGGAAACATGTGTGAACCACACATGTTTAGGCCACGTGGGTCGATCACGTTTTTAGACACATGTATGACGTCATGGCAGAAATGAATTCTCAATATAGGAGCTAGAGAGAAGAGTTGGACAGAGTTGGAGACAAAGGTAGGAGACAGAGCTGACATGGTGAGAGGAGGGTCCCTTTGGAAGCGAGGGAGAAAGTTTTAAACATGTAGAAACAACTTTGAATTCCTGGATGTCATCATCATTTCGACCGGTCAAATGGAATAAAAGAACATCATCATATTTTTGTAACTGCCGTAACTGCGTGTCGTCTTTCTACCAAATTGAAGGTAATGTGTAATCATTTTACATGAACTTTGTTCACACTCATCTTTAATGAACTTTGAAATCCTCATAGAACCGCTTAAGGGTGCACTTAGAGATTTGGAAACACTATTATCTTCCTCTGTAAATTTCATGCATAGTGTTTTAATTTAATCATATCCTTTTTAAATAGGAAAAAAAAAAGGAAAAAAAAAAGAAAAAAAAAGGAAAAAAAAGGAAAAAAAAGGAAAAGAAAAAAATCCATGCTGTCTTCGATAGCTGTACACTCAAAGAACATGACATTAATGCAAGTATGCTCCAGGGTCGATCCTTAGACCATTATTATTTCTGATTTTCATAAATGACCTTCTGCTGAAATTGTGTCCGAGATGGGTATATTTGTCAACGACACCACACTATATCAGACATGCATGAAAAAAAAACAAAAAAAAACAAACAAAAAAAAAATAGATGAGCACATATCCAAAGCAATATTTGAAACCTTAGAAAATTACCTCCTGTCTATAGCTGAATGAGGATGTAATTGGATGGTAACAGTTCATGCTACTAAGACAACGCTACTTTCCAGGACAAGGCATGAAGCCACTTAATGTAAGGAGCTAAAAAAAATACTACTTCACGGTCAAAACTAGCCAGCGATAATTGTTAGATGGATCAATTCTGATCCAAAAAACAGCAATTCTTTCCCCCCTTTTTCAGAAACATCACTTATGGAATGTGAGAACTAAGAACTAAAGGACAAAATAAGGAAAGCGAGAGTTACAAGGCTGCCGAAACTAAACTGAATGTCTACTTTCTATCCTATTTTTACTATGATTAGCTCTTTACATCAAGGAGCTTCATACCTTGTCTGGGGCAACTTCAAATAAAAAAAAAATCTCCCTAGTGACAGAAAACAGCTGTCCTCATATTATAAGGAGTTAGCTTAATGGATAGTGATGTCTCCCAGCAGTGGCCATTGTATTGCAAATATAGAAACAGCCATCACTATCATCATCAACTAATAAAGAATACAAATACTCACATAACACAGGGTTCCTCGGTGACGTAAAGGTCATATCCTGTACACAAGTAAGGTCCGACTTTTTTCCCGTCAGAATTAACTTGAATTTCACGTGCGGTGTTGTACAAAAGAGAATCTGTAAATAATTTAAAACCATTTTTTTTTCTTTTAATCTCAAACTAGCAGAGGCACCCGATGTTGCCCGGGGTCAAACATGATTCTTCAACATTGTATTAGGTTGATGCGAAAGTTCTTGCAAAACTTTTAATTTTCATTTCAAATGATGTATTTCCAAATAAGTTTTCGTTATAATAACTTTACTTTATATATCATCTAATCGTTTGAATTATAATCATTTTAAAGACAGTTTTATGCTCTATCTAATCGTTTGAATTATAATCATTTTAAAACAATTGCCTTCTTTTCAGAACGTTGAATACAAGAAAGATGGAAAAAAAAAAAAAAAATTTGCACAATTTTCCTATTTCAATTCAAGCTAGGCCAAAAAGCTGCTGAAACAGCTCGCAATATCAACAAAGCTTTTCGCCTAGAAACCACTACTGAATGCACAGCACAACGGTGGTTTAAGAAATTTTGTGGTGGTGACGAGAGTCTTGAAGATAATGAGCATAGTGGTCGGCCATCAGATGTTGACAACGATCAATTAAGATTTTTAGTCGAAGTTAATCCATACATAACTGTTTAAGAACTTCCTTCTCAATTAGATGTAAAGTATACGACGATTTACAACCACTCGAGAGAGATTGGAAAGACAAAAAAACTTGATAAATGGGTGCCTCGTGAATTGAACAACAACCAAAAGAAACGCCGTTATGAAGTGTCATCTTCCGTTCTTATACACAACAAAAACGACCCATTTCTCAACCAGGTTGTAACTTGTTGAAAAGTGGGTTCTTTATGACAACCAGCAATGCTCAGCTCAGTGGTTGGATGCCGACAAAGTTCCACGACACTTTCTGAAGCCAAAGTTGCACCAAAAGGAGGTCATGCTGGCTGTTTGGTGGTCTGCGACTGGTCTCATCCATTATAGTTTTTTTAACGCAGGTGGAACAACTACAGCGGGGAAGTACTGCCAACATATTGTGTGAAATGCATCAAAAATTTCAACAACAACATCTAACATTAGTCAACAGAAAAGGCCCAATTCTCCTTCATGACATAAACCAACTCTACAGAAGTTGAATGAATTGGGCTATGAAACTGCCTCATCCACCATACTCTCCAGACCTCTCACCTACTGACTTCCACTTTTTCAAGCATGTCGACATCTTTCTGCATGAGAAATGCTTCAAAAACTTAACCGATATCAAAAACGCCTTCATCGACTTCATCGCCACCAGAACACAAGATTTTTACGTCACTGACATAAATACACTTGTTTTGCGTTGGCAAAGGTGTGTTGATTCTGATGGTGCTTATTTCGATCAATAAATTTTTGTTTGAGCCGAGATATGTTCGTCTGAATTTAAAATTTAAAAACCGCAAGGACTTTCTTGTCAACCTGATAAGATGAAAATAAAACATCTATTTTTTTTTTTAAACTCAAGGATTTTGAAATGAAATGTTTAAGAACTAATGCGAGAAATGAGGTCGATATAAAAACAAAACCTTTATATTAATAGATCAACAATTTATATCTTTATTTCTAACTATTATTTTACTGAATTATTTCTATCTATTATTTTACTGAATTTGTTTGTCACCGTCTTAAATTTTAACCTCATGACGTCATTTCTAACAAACTTTTCAAACTTAACATCTAACACTGGAACGCTATATGTTTTGGTTTCGATTCTAGTTGATGACACACATATAAAAAATACTGAGCTAAATACAAGTTTTATGCACAGTTACCTCCCCTACTACAAAAACTTTATTTTGTTTTTAAACTATTAGTGTGAGGACAATTTTTAAACTATTAGTGTGAGGACAATTTTTAAACTATTAGTGTGAGGACAATTTTTAAACTATTAGTATGAGGACAATTTTTAAACTATTAGTGTGAGGACAATTTTTAAACTATTAGTGTGAGGACAATTAATCGGAATTGGAAAAATCAGAACATTTGGAACGTTTTTTTTTTGTTTTTTTTATCAGAAAATCTTTTTCCTTCTTTTCCGAAGCTAAAAACCATTCTTTTACCTTTGTTTTAACTTTGTTTTCATTCCTTGTAATATCAATAAAATAATACATATTTATATAATTTGCACTACAAGTAAATTGAAATCTACAAATTCCTTCTACCGACAAGTTTATTTTTACATTATATCCTTCCTTGTTTGTTTGTTCTTGCGACAGTACCAGACAAAGTGACTGAATTGTAACAACACTGTTAAAGTGTAATGGTCACGTTACACTACTGACAGAATTTTGAGTGCTTGTTCAGAATTTAGCCCCCCCTCACTCCACATCAAAAAACAACAATAAAGAAAAATTTGTATGATGCATATACCTGTGACAGAAAAGTAAATATCATACGCCGAAAATCACGTAAAACGATAATATAGTTTTACTTTTAACTAATAAAATCAAATTTTACGGCAAAACTATGAGTGACAATCTTACGACGCCATCTTGCAAACAGTATGAATGAAGAAGGGAGATAACTCCAAGTAATCCAAACTTGCAAGATTTTAGAATACGATTCTTAACATGGGTGTGGATGGAGGCATTGGAAAAACTCAAATTCGCTTAAAAAATGATTTTCTTTATAAAAATAAAACTACTTGATAAATTTACGTGACTTTTGGAATACAACATTTTCTTTCTGTCACAGGTACATACATTATAGAGGTTCTTTTTTATTTTTTTGTTTTTTAATATAGGGAAAATTCTGGACAAGTACCAAATTTTGTTCTCAAGCTTGTGGAAAAGCTCTCTGGAGTATGTAGATAAGTAAAATTATTTATAATTATGTTAATATCCCCATTAGGAACAGAAAAAAATGTAAAATCTCATTTCAAGATGAAAAATCCCATTTTTAGCAGAAAAAAAAAATTCCCCAACAGCTAGCTAGATTTGACATATATGGTTTAAAAATTATTTTCAAGGCCAATTAAAAACTCATAAAAATCTCATGAGCAAAGTTTCTTTCCTAAAACTTTGAAATTAGACTGAAATTGCAATTTGGATGGCAGCTGTAACCAAACTTTAATTGCTATCATCATATATATATATAAGAATAATTATTGTTTAAAGTTCTGAATTTGTTAGATGAGAGCTGATTGTTTATATTACTTGTATGGATCGGACTATTCTCATCTTGAGTGTTATTTATGCAACGTTTCAGTCGGATTAGCTTTAGACTGTCCCCAGGCATGTTGATTGTTGATTGGAAAAGAACAGAGAAAAGTTACTGGTTTCATAGATATTTTTGTGAAAATTTTTTTTATTAGAGTTGCCTTTGTCAACCAATTTTTTTTTTACAAATTCAAAACTAAAACCATAAAATAGAAACTAACTCACAGAATATGAAACATCTACGGAGCTAGTAACTTTTGTCTTTTCTTTTCCAACAACCATCAATATGCCTTATAAAGACGCTCAAAGGACAATCCGACCAAAATGTTGCACAAATAACACTCAAGATGAAAATAAACCTCTGGAAAAAAACGTAAATATGTTAGAAAAAAATATATCAACAAAAAAAAGAAAAAAAAAAAAAAAATCTTAATATTTTGTCCAAATTAAACCTGCGCAGTCTATTACGATTGTCGCCGATTTAAAAAATATTATTTTTTATAGTTAACTATAATTTAGGTTTATTTTCTCACCCCCCTTTAAAATAAAAATATAAAAATATGTAAGTTTTCTTTATCAATGGATTTTGTGTTTTTTAAATCACATACCTTTTTTAAATAACTATGTTTATATTTTGTCAAATCGCTTAGATATTTCTATGCGATTAAAAAACACAAAATCAATCGATAAAGAAGGTTTACGTATTTTTATATATTTTTATTATAAGGAGATGAAAAAATAAACGTAAAATATAGTTAACTATAAAAAATAAAATTTTTTTAAATTGGCGACGACCGTAATAGACTGCACAGTATATGTAAATAAAGTATATTTAAATATTGTCCATTAAAAAAAGAAAACGTAAATATGTTAGAAAAAATATATTAATAATAAAAAAAAAATCTTAATATTTTGCCCAAATATATAAGTAAGCTGTTTTGAAGAATAGCGGAAGTATTGTATCAATTTTGTGCTTCCATAACTCAATTGACAGACCTGCCGCCATCTTTGAAACTTAGGGTCTTGTTTTATGCACCATTACCATAAATGATTGTTTAATTATAATCATCAAGCTCTTTTAAGAATACTAATGGTAAAATTCTTAGTAAATCAATCGCTCTCTTGCATTCACTGTATTTTGTGGTCTTATTATTTATTGTTAGGATCATCAGTTGTTTATTTTGAAAAACTGTTTCAGGAATTTAAAAAAAAAAAAAAAAAAAAACTTTTACAGGGCCCTATGGACAAATTTATCGTTAGTTGACCTTTAACAACTAAATATTTTCATTTACTAGCCAAATAGAAAAGTTACTAGCCAAACTCACATGATTTTTAGAATATGACATCTTCATTCTGTACCGATATGTACATCATAAAGATTTTTCTGTATTTCTTTTTTTAATAAGTGTAATTCTAAATATGCAACAAATTTTATGTTGATACTTGAAGCTATAAACATTCTAATTTCTTCAAATATTTTTTTAAACAGCCTTCGTTAAAAAAAAAAAAAGAAGAGTATATTGTTTTATTAAACTTTTATTATTTAAATGAGTTAACTTTGTTCGTTTTATAAAAAAAAAACAAGCTGGAAAGATATTTTTCATTCAGTAGCGAGCTTTGGAAGATTGTTGGTGAAAGAAACACAATCGCCGAAAGATAAGCGTTTCATTATTTCTAGTTGCCACTTTGAGAAATCATTCGCAAATGCGACTGCTTCATTCGCAATGTAGAGCCCTGTTTTACTTTGTGGCTCCCCAGCATTATTAATCAAACACAATCTCACTTAAAAGTACAAACAAAAACCTTCCAAAGTTTCTTTCCGGGAACTGTCCATCTGCGGAACACAATACCCTGTGGATGCTTCCCAGCTGACTATAACAATTTTTTTAAAACATGCTTAAGCCCTTGGTGAACTATCCTCTTAAATAATCAAACCTTTACTCAGCTGATCATCATCACGTTAGTGTCAGTCTGCCCGACACTCATTAACCCTTATCCTCAAGTGGGCTGCGGACCTTGATAAGCGAAGATCCCACGCCCACTAATAAAATAAATAAAATTATTAAAGATGATAGTATTTTTTACCTTGGAATTTTCCATTTTTGAGTATCATTTTCTACTGAGAGATGTTTTAAAAAAAAAAAAAAAAAGAAAAAAGAAAAAAAAAGAGTGCTAGTTCAGACTAACAACGAAAATGGAAAAATTGAATATCAACTCAAAGCAATATTTACTTGCCATGCCAAAATTAGTTTAATATTACCGCATTATTACATAAAACATGTATCATTTTAATTATTGAAATTCTTTGAGACGAGTAATTTTTATATTTATTTATTTACTAGCGGAAGGTACCCGGCGTTGCCCCGGGTGTTTGGAGGTGTGTGTGATTTTGGGTAAATCAAAACACCCGGCTGTTTGTGTCGAGGGGGGGGGGTAAAATATTTTTTTAAAGTTTTGGTAGGTAAGTATAAAGGATCAAACCTGAATCCTTGAGTCGAAGTTGGAAATTAAAGTGTGAAAAAAAACGTGCGACATTAACCACTGGGCCACCACGAAATAGAAACGGAAACATGTTTGAATTTATTTAAGTATTAAGAATTGGCAGATGCCCGTACTTAATGACTTAATGAGGTTAACTTTGACTGCGTGGCAGTATTTTATTTACTGCGGGGCAGTATTTTATTTACTGCGGGGCAGCATTTATTTTTTTGTTTCCTCAAGATGTTGTGGAGGAAACCAGCTTCCCATAAAAAGGGGATTGTCCAAATTGAATAGCAATTGTCTGATACAAGGAGAAACTCCACATTGATCAAAGCTGGTTTCCGGCGATCACAAATGGAACATGACCGCCAGAATTAGTTTTGCTGTTATTATACAAAAAAGCCTAATCCACATGTGGTGATCGAAAAATGTTGAATATTTATCTTTTCAAAAGGCGCGCAAATTTAATAGACAGGCGACCCTCGTTGTTAACTGGTAGATATTATGATTTAGACGTGATATAAAAAGTTTTAAGAAGTTGTGAGCCGACCGATGGCTTCTCGGAAAAAAGCCTTTCTCGGACATACACAAAAAGTGAACATACACACACACATTTTTGCTTTTATATATATAGATAGATTTTTTTTTTTTTACATAGGAGGCACCACTTATCAAGGCCTGGAGGACACTCGAGGACAAGGGTTTGGAGTGTGAAGTGTGTTGAAGCAGGATGCTTCATGAAGATGAGAGCCATTCATTTCAACTTGTTTCCTATAGGCATATGAGCGTTGGTGGTGAAAAGAGAGAAGTTTGGTTTTGGATGCATTAAAAGGTAACAAACCATTTTTTACCCTATTGTATTACGCACTCCAGAAGAGAGAGAATGTCTAAGAGGGAGAGACTAGTCGCAGATGCAGTCACTTAACAGTCACCTTACGCCTAGTGAATAAATTAGCAAAAATACGATGCCAAGGGGTCAAATTTTGAAAGGTATTAACTAGGGATGGAACAATTCTAATATTTTTACTGATTCCCATACAATTACCGATTCTGTATTACATTCCCGATTCTGATTCTTTATAAATCTCTAAATATTTAACTATAAAGTTGTTATTTTTCATGATTTATGTTAAATCTGCAAATGTTTTCTCAAACGTAAACATATACTTATGAGGGATGATCTATCGATTTTAGTTTTACTAATTCTCTAAAATCAATTATTATTTTAGTATTAATATCAGAATATCAGAAGTAAAAAGAATTTTCTTAACAGAATATCAATTAAAAGAATAATTTTTGGCATCGAAAAATAGGCACAATTTTTCCGATTCCGATACTCAAAAAAGTTTTGATTTTTTCGATTCCCGATTCCGATTAATCGTGACAGCACTAGTATTAACATCAAATAAAAGGGATAGATAACGTTATTTACAAACCTGAGCAGTTCCACACTCCTCCTCCTTGGGAATGGGCCACCAGGTCGACACAAACCATGACTGCATGTTTCAAAGGATGGCCAGATCGAAGGCGGATATCATGAGCAGCTGCTACGATCTGATCTTCGGAAGGATCAACTATCACTGCTCCAACTGGACGCTTTACAAAAAAAAAAAAAAAAAGGAAAAAAAAATGTTTATAAAGAACACACATAAACACATACACACAACACTATCCTCAGATGTCTTCGGTCTCTCTATATAAGGGTTTGTCAGGTCACTCTGAGGTGGGGATACTATGAAGTAAACCCTGACCAACTATTAAAAAAAAAAAAAAAAAAAAAAAAAAAATGGTGTGTTGTCTTCTCAACCAACATGTCCTCTGATTTGTGAACAGGGATGCTTCCTTTTTCTCTCTCTCTCTATATATATATGCATATATATATAAATCCGTATTCCTGATTGTTTGTTTGTTTAAAAATGACAACATTTGATTCGATACCTCCGTTCAGTCTCGAAAGACAAAGGATACCCCCTGTAATTGTGAGACAAGGATTACACAATCCCCAACCACACTTCTCTTGAATCGGCACTGTTTGAGACCAGTGGCAAGGAAAAGTCCAGGATGACTGGAAACAATGCCTAGATAAGCGGAGCACATATACAGCACTTGGAAGTCCCAAATGGTCACCCATTTAGCACTGACCAAACTCAATGTTACTTAACTACGAGGATTCAGCGAGAACTGGTGTGTCAACGTGATTATGCCGTATATTACATATCATTGTGATATATATGTTAGGACAGCATATATATATATATATATATATATATATTTAATTATTTTTTTACTATAATAATTAAATACCTACAGACACTAGTGTTTCATCCTTTCGGGATTCTTCAGTGCAGGGTGTCACGATTACTACCAGTCGAACGATTCGAACCCGGTGACACGAGACATCTCTGGCTCGATTAGCGGAGGCCGTATCCATTCGGCTACTATTAACCGTGTGAAATAGCGTTGAATTTTAAACATTTTTAATTTAAATGTTCATTACGTCAGGCAGACAGTGATCAAATCGTTATACGATGATCTACGCATATGTTCTGACGTCATATATGACGTTATAGAAGCTGATGGTGTCATATATGATGCCATCTACGGGGGAAGAGAGGGTAAATGAAAGATGCGCGAGGCAGCAAATAAGAAGTTGTTGACAATGACTGATAAAAAGCATAAATAATAACAAAATTTAATGCCAACCCAAGATACAAAATCCCATCCCCTCATCTAGTTTACACTAGACAGGATTAGGTAAGCAATGGGGTAAATCTTTCTGTCTCTGGAAATGGCACTTCAAATATGGCAGAGGTCAACCAAGATCAACCATCAGGCAGTAATTAAAAAAAAAAAAAAAGTTCCTGGCCTTTTATTTTCACTATATGCAACAACTAAAAAACTAATAAAAAACAGTGAAGTAGGTGCTATTGTATTGTACTCCGCCTACTCTATTATTTATTATTTGTTTTTAAAGTGGAGCAAGACATCAAACGAAATAATAGCCAAGAAAATAAAAAATACAGAGTTAAAGCGGGGGGGATGGGGGGGGAATATTTGTTCACATAAAAAATAACATTTTTTTTTACTCAAACATTATTATTTATATTTTTCCTAGCCTGGGTGCCCGGCATTGGCCGGGTATTTGGAGGTGTGTGTTGAGCAAAAAAAAAAAAAAAAAAGTGGTAGTAGGTAGGCAGGATCGAACCTGTATCACGAAGGAGAAAAAGAATGTGAAAAAAAAAAAAAGTGACGCCTTTGCTGTTGCATCCATCGCCAAACCTGAAGTGATGTAGGTTTAAATTACGGCTAATCAATCGAAAAGAGAGGATGACTTTCACATACACACACAGTAACAGACAGAGAACTTGAATGCCTACTGGAAAGAACTTGAATGCCTACTAGACACTGTCCTCGATTGTCTAAGGTCTCTCTGTACAGGGGTTTGTCAGAACAACCTGGCATGAGGATACTTTTTCCATAGAAGTAAACCCTAACCAAATATTCAAAATCACATAATAATTGCTGCCCAAATAAGATCTCACTATGGCTAAACCACATTAGTTTTTACGAAGAAGGGTGCACCTTCTCCAACTGATGTTACCTTAAGTAATAGCACGAAGCTGGATACTTCACCAGACTAGATAAATTCTTGTCCTAGAATCCAGTAAGACCAAGAGATCAAAATGAAAGATATACTACAACGTATGAAAATGGTTAATTGGGAAGAGGAAAATTGTTCTCAATTTCTTTACTAACTCAGTATTTGAGAGATAAAGAAGTTTAATGAAACATTCGAATACCTATGTATCTCATATAGTTCAAGTGTTAGCTCCAGGTTGTGGGCCCCTTGATTTCTAAGAACTTCGACTGAAGTAAAATAAAACAAAAAAGTGAGATTTATATAATAGAAGATAACCGATATGAATAAATGGTGGTCAATGCAAGGGAACTAACTCTGTTTATAACTTATTACAAGGGAAATAACGGAAACTATCAAAAGGGGTGCTTCTATTTTGGAGTAGGATTATCTAAGGGGGATAACTCCCATTTACTTAAAAAAAAAAAGTATTGCCGAAACAGTTACGACAATGAAACACATTAATTAACAAACTCTAATAAAAACGAAAACACGAATTTTTGAATAAAAATACTTCAAAAAAATAAATAAAAATAAAAATATTGATACCATACCTGAACAATTATAATTAGTTAATCAATCGAAAAAGGGAACAAGTTAATTAAAAAACTAAAAATGAAACAATGTTAAGTAATAAAATAATTAAACGTTTTTAATTAAATGTTAAGTAACAAAATGTTTCAATTAACGTACCCAAAACCAAAAATAAATAAACTGTAACAATGAAACGATGTTAAAACTACAAAAAAAAAAAAAAATGAACTTGTGTTAATTAATAAAAAAAAAATATATCGCATATTGATCACTTATCGCAAGCATTATGTGAGGGAAAACTTCTCCCTTTTCCACCAAAGAAACTCCATGAGATGAAGGTGGAACATCTCAGTCTTAATCCCCAACAATTTCCGGATATGTCTTTTGGCATGAGACCAAAAACCAAAATGGATCAATATGTGATATAATTTTATTTTTATTAATTTTCGTAAATTGTTTCGGCAATGCTTTTCTTTTTTTTTTTTTTTTTTTTTTTACATGGGAGTTATCTCCCTTAGATAATCTTTCTCTAAAACAGAAGCGCCTCAGGAGGGACATATTATGATATTATTTAAATGGTATACGACACAGATTGAGAAAACCTGGGTGTGCCAAGTTCACATTCAGTTTGTTCCACAGAACCATTAACATCAAAACCACACATGGACTTGTGTCCAACCCACTGAAGAGGGTGTACATAAAATTATTTATCACAAAGGAAAATAATAAAGCCTTTGACATTTTCTATAAAATGTATAAAATTTGCATTTTTATTGGGGGGTGATTATTATTATCTATATATTAATACGATGTCGTGTGTGTTATTTTGTGTGTCATGCTAACATCTTTTTTCTTCTGAGAGACTGTCGTTTAAGTGTTATGACCTTACATTTCTTGTAATAAATAATTTTACCAAGAATTTTTCATAAGCTTTGGTTTCGATTCCAGCTGAAGGAACTCAAGTTATATATATATATTTTAATTTTCTTTCTCTTATAATAAGCTCTACTCTCTATTGCGTATTGAGCTTTTTTAATTATACTGTTATTTATATTAGTCTGAAGTTTACCATTGCGTATATCTGGTAAACACTACATCCCTTTGTTTTCAGTAATATATATATATTATTTATTTTTTCTTCATAAGTTTTGGTTTCAATTCAAGCTGATACACCCAAGTCATACGGATATGTTTTTTTTTTTTTAATTTTTGAAACCACAACTTCATAATATATAAGGATCGATACAAAATTGACTCTATAATAATATATACAAAATCTGCATAAATTAAAATATCATATTTAAGCGTATTTTATGACCAGGCTACACCAGGCATCCCTACTAGCTTAGATAAATACTTTTGCAGTTTTTACAAAGAGCTACAATAATATCAGGGTGTCTCCATCCACGCTAAACGTCCACAGAATGCCAACATCAATATATTATATATGAAGGAGTCTGCTGTGGAATTTCCACAGGTCCCGCTAGTATGTATAATATTCTGCCTGTTCCTTCCTTAGTCAATAGTCTTTGAAAAATGTTGAATACAATTTTTGAAACTGCTTCAAAAAAGACTAAAAATAATATAATACTACACTGACACAGCTGCTGTACAGCTAAATCAAGATTTAGAGTGGGACAGCACGTGATGCTATCAGAGGCAACAACTCACAAAATTATGCCTAAACTGCCTTCAACCTTTGTTACCACATCTACTACCTGTGTTCCTAGATAGCTGAAAGAGTCTACTACCACTGGATGATTGGGTTAGGGTTTGGGTTAGGGTTAGGGTTAACTACAACTAAGAACCAAAATCTATACTCTTATAAATTTGTGTTTTTTGTGCATTGATATTCATATTAAAAACCCTTTTTTCTATTTATTTAAATATTTATTTGCTCCCCCACGAAAGCAAATGTGACACAAGGTCGTTTTTAATGTGGGGGGTTAAAAACCAGCTTCCCTAAAACAAGGGCAAAAAAGGGGAACTCTGGCAGTATCCCAAAAAATAGAAATTGTCTCAGAATGAAGGGTTTCCCCTACATTGACCAAGGACCAATTTTTTCTTTTTTTTTTTTTTTACATTTTACCCCCCAAACAAGGCACATTGCCACTTTGACGTAGGGGGCAACTATCAGGGACATAAGCTACAGGGGTACTATGTAGGGAGTTGGACAGCAAGATGTCAGTTCACGTGACACTTGAACCTCTGCATGTCAGTACAACTGGGGAAGTAGGGACCCGGAAGGGAATTCCAAAGTCTAACGGTTCTGGGGAAGAAACTACTGGAGTAGAAGGCTCTTTTACATTTAGGGATCTCTATTGTGAAGGGGTGGGATTTAGTTGCTTGTCGGGTTTGTCCGGGGTATTTACGTCGAGAGGGTACAAGTGATTTCAGTTTGTTGGAGCATTCACCGTTAAAGTACTTGTAGAACAGGCAGAGGGATGCAATATTTCATTGATGGGACAGAGGCTGAAGCTTAGATGACAGTTCAGGACCTATCAGTTTGCCGACTCTCTTTTGAAACTTGTCTAGGAGCGAGAGACTAGTAGCAGATGCATCAGCCCAAATATGACAACAATACTCCATACATGGGCGAATGGTGGCCTTATAGAGGTACAGGATACGTTTGGGCGTTAGTAGCTTTCTAGCACGGTAGAGGAAACTCATCTTCTTTGCAGCGGTCCTGGCAATGCTCTTAATGTAATTTTTCCAATTCATGTTTCCTGTGAACATTAGGCCAAGGAGTTTAAAAGATGTACTTTCAGATAAAGAGTCTTTGGCCATTGCTATTGGTGGTAGAGAAGGTTTCTTGTAATTATTGAAGGAAACAATTTTAGTCTTGGCAGCATTGAATGTGACCATAATTAAATTAAGTGATGCATCAGAACAGACACTACACCTTGATCTTAGCCTTCTGACTAAAAAAGAAAAAGGCAAGCCTTTTTTCAATTTATTTAAAGAGAAATACAACTTGAGAATTGTGTGCCTTTCAAAGCGAGAGAGAGAGAGATGTACTAGGGTCTTTAGCTAATGGATTTTGTTAAGTAAAAAAATAAAATAAATATTATTGCAGCCCCTAGGAGCCGTGGCAGAGTGGTTAGAGCATTTAGCAAAAATCAATTGTAAAAGTGATATTCTCTTGCAGGTTGAAGGTTCACTTCTCAGTGTGGTCAACCGAAAAATACAATTGCGAATTACTTAGGACCTCTATCCAGTCATGGCTGTGGGAACGAGAGCATGCTACCCCTGTAAAGTAAAAAAAGGGTTCCGTTCGAAAGATACACCTGAAGAAGGTCGGAGGTTACATCAACCGGAACGTTGTGAAAATGACACTCAAGATGAGAACAGTAGCCCGATGAATGCAAATAATACGAATAGTATTAGTAGCAATAGTTGTTTCGTAGAAGTAATAGTAGTATTAATAGTGATGATACATTATCCCCTCAAGCTTCTATACTACTATAAATTTGTTTTTTGTGTGTTGATATTTATATTTAAAAACCCATTTTCTATTTATTTAAACAGAAAATACAACTTTGTTGTATATGGGTTGTGAAATTGCATTCATCTGCAAAAGATCAAGCTAATTTGCATATTCTTTTGAACATTCATTTTAATTAATTCCCTGTTATATTTTTTCATTTTTTTTATGGGATGATCATCTTTAGTTAACTATTACGTGTAATTATATTCATGCAGATATTCTACATGATTTATACTTGCATAATATTTGCGTTAAAATGTTATAGTAAACACAAACCTCTTTCTATATATATTTATGTATGTGTATATAAATTTGCTTAAAAAATTTTGCCTATCAAACTCCTCTATCAGTTTTTAGTCTACTTACATAAAACTTAATATATAGGGTATTTGAAGCCATGTGAAATTTTATATTAAGGTTTTAGCTGGGGAAAATTGGTACAAAAGTGTGAAAATTAAAGAAATGGAATTTGCCAAGCGAAGAGCAAACAACTGCATTACGAATATGCATATGTAACGTAATTGACATTGGTTAATGTTTTAATTTTTAGCATTGCAGCAAACATGTCTTCATAGCTCAGGCATTAACGTCAAAGAAAAAAGTAAATCGTAAGCTAAATGTTTTGGTTTCAATCCTCGGTGGTGGTGCAAGATTAATTTTTTATTTTACTTTTTAAATCATTACTATATATTGGGTCCAATATAATATAATAAAAAATATGAAATCTGCATTAATCAAAATATTATATTTAAGCTAGTATATATATATATATATATACTAGCTGGACACCCGGTATTAGCCCGGTCTTACAATATGCTTTAACATGATATTTTATTTTATGCAGTTGCATATGTATTATTATAGAATCAATCCTCTATTATATATTACAAGGAATAATTTGCTCGGGGGACTAATTTACAAAAAAATTTAAAAATAATAATGATAACGTCGTTCATCAAATTCCGTCTGTGTTAGTTTACAATATCGCTTCAGCTAATATTTGGGCTTGATGGTAAATGCCCTGGAAAAGTCATTTCTGATTAATGTTTAGTTTTAAAATTTGCAAACGAAGAAATGATTTGCTGCGATTTTAAATGAGACCTCTTCTTTTATTGTAAATTGAACTCATTAATAAGAAAAAATTAAAATAAAATGGTGAATGTCGATTCAAGAGACGTGGTTGGAGGATTGTGCGATTCTTACTTCACAATTACATGCACAGTTACCCTTATGGAGGTGGGGGGGGCTATCCATTGTCTTTAGAGACTGAATAGAAGCAATGACATTAAGAACAGCAATTCTTTCTCCTTTGTACGAAACATTGCTCATGGGATCTGAATACTCAAGGACAAAATAATATAAGCGAGAGTTACAAGGCAATGGAAGTAAAAATAAGATTCATCAAATCTCCACACTAACGTAATGTACTTGCAATAACCCTTATCCCTGAGTGGCTTCCGGGCCTTGATAAGTAGTGATCACTGTGTAAAAAAAAAAAAAAGTTAGATAATCTCCCTCGCATTATTGGAGTTTGTACTGTGCGGTATGTTTAGAAGGAATGGTGGAAGGGTGCAAAAAAAGAAGTAAACAATTGAACATATGACACAATAAGGTATATTCTTTGACTTCCACTTCAATCAGCCAGGTAAACAAAGTACTGAGAGACAGAAGGTCTTCGAGGCGGCTAATACCTTATAGATTGTATTCCATGGTATGTCTAGAAGGAGTGGACGAAGGATGCAGAATAATTGATAAACTACTGATCATATCATGTACTCCTAGATTTCCACTTCAATCTAAGCAAAACAATGAGAAACAAAATGTATTCGAGACAATACATGATAGATTGTATTCGGGGGTATGTCTAACAGGAATGGTGGAAGAGTGCAGAAAAAGTGATAAACCACTGAACACATGGTTTATACATTCTTCAGATTAATTACTTATCTGAAAGTAGAAACCCGAGGTTCTAATCTACTAGGAATAATAATAAGAAATGTAAATACCTACTTCTGCCATTTGTTGTCCAGTTTTTGCCATTTCAATTGCCTTTGTCATGTGTTTCACAATAGTTTCTTCTTCTTTAGACGTGAATATCTTGGTGCTGAGGAGTCGAGTGATTCTGAAAGGAAAAATGGGTTTAATATTTAACAGTGTACCAAGAGAAATTCAACGGAGTGCAGATATGATGATGATGGGTTACGTGCGTAAGTATTAATATGCACTTGATTCTTCTAAATATAATCCAATCAAAATCTGTATTTTTTTTTAGATCTTTTTTTGATTTCTAAAA
>NC_136512.1:13690702-13750702 GCF_053919585.1 Euprymna scolopes
AGTTGAAAGGGCAATTAAAAGGAGACAGCTGAAAGGACAATTAAAAGGAGACAGTTGAAAGGACAATTAAAAGGAGACAGCTGAAAGGACAATTAAAAGGAGACAGTTGAAAGGACAATTAAAAGGAGACAGCTGAAAGGACAATTAAAAGGAGACAGCTGAAAGGACAATTGAAAGGAGACAGTTGAAAGTTCAATCCTTACAAGAGGCAATAACAAAGAATAACATGTTTATACTGCATCTCGACAGTCAAATCATCATCAATTAAGATGACGCTGATGAAATTATTTTATATGATTTACCTTTTTTCTTCATGAAAATTTACCGGCCAATAAAGTGATGCTTCGTTGAACTGTTTCCTTGTCAATGGCGCCGAGGCTGGAACCTGTACAAGATAAGGTTGTCCAATAAGCAATTCCATTTCTGGCAGGCTGTCCGAATCAAATATCTCTTGGAGTGTTAAACGTTTTTTAAGAAATTCCTCAGGGAGTTGATCCTTTAAACAGAGGATTACATGAAGACCAGATCCTAAGGAAACCAAAACAAACAAAAAAAAATTATGTCACTTTGTGTGTGAGAGCAAGTTCCTTCCTCATAGGTTCTGAAATGGCTGAGCCTATCTTTATATTATCTAGCTTATTTGTTAAAGATGGTCTTTTGCGTCCTGTTTATTATTTATTTGTTTGTTTATTATTAATCTATTTGTTTATTATTTATTTATTTGTTTATTTATTTGTTTGTTTATTATTAATCTATTTGTTTATTATTTATTTATTTGTTTATTATTTATTTGTTTATTATTTATTTGTTTATTTATTTGTTTGTTTATTATTAATCTATTTGTTTATTATTTATTTATTTGTTTATTATTTATTTGTTTATTATTTATTTATTTGTTTATTATTTGTTTGTTTATTATTTGTTTATTTGTTTATTTATTTATTTGTTTATTTATTTGTTTGTTTATTATTAATCTATTTGTTTATTATTTATTTATTTGTTTATTATTTATTTGTTTATTATTTATTTGTTTATTTATTTGTTTGTTTATTATTAATCTATTTGTTTATTATTTATTTATTTGTTTATTATTTATTTGTTTATTATTTATTTATTTGTTTATTTATTTGTTTATTTGTTTGTTTATTATTTATTTATTTGTTTATTATTTGTTTGTTTATTATTTGTTTGTTTATTATTTATTTATTTGTTTATTATTAATCTATTTGTTTATTATTTATTTGTTTATTATTTGTTTATTTATTATTTATTTGTTTATTATTTATTTATTTGTTTATTATTTATTTATTTGTTTATTATTTATTTATTTGTTTATTATTTATTTATTTGTTTATTATTTGTTTGTTTATTATTTATTTATTTGTTTATTATTAATCTATTTGTTTATTATTTATTTGTTTATTATTTGTTTATTTATTATTTATTTGTTTATTATTTGTTTGTTTATTATTTGTTTGTTTATTATTTATTTGTTTATTATTTATTTATTTGTTTATTATTTGTTTGTTTATTATTTATTTATTTGTTTATTATTTATTTATTTGTTTATTATTAAACGTTCTTGTTACTATCTCTTAACTGTGTGTTCTTACATATATGTTCTTACTTATGTGGATGTGTGTGTGATCTTAGTTCTTGCCTTGAAAAGTCTCGACGTGTATGCTCAAATAACGTCATGCGTACATACCTGCTTGCCTTGACCAGCGGATGATATCTTCTTGTCGCTGGGCTGCCATCTTGTGAGGAGTGGTCACTACTGCAGATGCATCGATAGCACAAGATGGATTTGAAGCTTCAATTCTTTTATTAAAGGCAAGCCTATCATGGACTCTGGTTGCTGCGGAGAGACCCTAATCTCCTGTCTCTTCCATCTGCAGGCCAAACCAACTCTCCGATGTGGTTGCCAACTGGAAACCTACAACCACAATTCCCGTTATCCCTAATTTCCGGTGCACATCACTCTTAATTTCCAGTGCATCTAACTAGATTGATAAAAAGGTGACTTGAGTTTGACGGATGTCAAATCTAACCTTCTGTGACCCCACTAAACTCGCTGATGGGAATCGAAAATATATCTACATAACTTGCTATTTCTACAACTACCTAGATAGCATTTAAGCTGGGATTCCCAATACTACATATTTATATGTCTGGCAGTGTTCTTAGATATGTTTTGTACAGAAATTCATCTGATAAATATCGAAAATTGAAAAACTCTGATCCTAGAAGTAGTCTTTCTTTTTCATAGACAAAAAAAGAATAATTTTACAGAGGAATATTTTACATTACGCTGGTCAAGGGCGATAATAAAATCTCAACAAATCATTCCGTCTAAAAAAGCAGAATTACTGACATCTGAAGACATAGCTCAGTGGTAGAGCATTCAATACAGATTGAATGATCCCATGTTCAAGTCCGGGTGTACTTCACCATTTTATTTTAATTTTTTCTTATTAATGAATTCAATTTACGATAAAAGAAGAGATACAAGTTAAAAATTGCTGCAAATCATTTCTTTGTTTGCATATTTTAAAAGTAAACATTAATCAGAAGTGACTTTTCCAGGGCATTCATCAAATATCAGCTGATGTGATATTATAAACAAACAAAGACAAAATTTTACAAACGACATTATCATTATTATTTTTGTTTTTGCGAATTAGTCTACTGAACAAATTATTCCTCGTTTCAACGTCTCTTTTCAACTGTCTCCTTCCAATTGTCCTTTCAACTGGCAACTTTCGCTTAAAACTGATTACTTAATCAATACTTTTTACCACTTATGCCACTAATCAATCTTGTCTAAATGTGTAATAATACTACTAACTATACACACACACGCACGCACACACATGTATACACACCCACACACATATATATATATATATATATACACATACACACACCTACACACACATATATATATATATATATATATATATATATACACCAACACACATACACATGTATGATATTTAATAGAGGACTGATTCTATAATAATACAACCGCAATCTGCATAAATTAAAATATCATGTTTAAGCATATCGTGCGACCGGACAACGCTGGATGTCCAGTTACTTTATAAATAACCCTTAAGTATAAATTCAGTTTATTCCACAGAAGCACATTTATCAAACCTACACTTGATCTTGTGTCTATCCTCCCCTGGAGGGGGAGGTAAATAAAATAAATTAGATTTATTACGCTGAAATAACATATAGCTACTTATGAAACAACAAGTACGGCACAATCATGCTGACACACCGGTTCTCGCCAGATCACCAAAGTTAAGCAACATTGAGCCTGGCCAGTACTAGTCAGGTGATCATTTGAGAAGGCTAGGCATTGTATGTACCTTCTATGAAAGATTGGGTGTGGGGCCAGCACCCTCACCCCGAAAAAAGAACTCCTCGCTACAAAAGTTGTGGATGGCCTATGCCCCTCCAGGGGCTCAAGGCTATGGTGGTTTTATGAAACGACATTATATAGCTACTCACGTAACGACATTATATAGCTACTCACGATATGAAATTATATAGCTACTCACAAAATGACATTATATAGCTACTCACAAAAGGACATTATATAGCTTCTCACAAAATGACATTATATAGCTACTCACAAAACGACATTATATAGCTACTCACAAAACGACATTATATAGCTACTCACAAAACGACATTATATAGCTACTCACAAAACGACATTATATAGCTTCTCACAAAAGGACATTATATAGCTACTCACAAAAGGACATTATATAGCTACTCACAAAACGACATTATATAGCTACTCACAAAACGACATTATATAGCTACTCACAAAACGACATTATATAGCTACTCAAAAAACGACATTATATAGCTTCTCACAAAAGGACATTATATAGCTTCTCACAAAAGGACATTATATAGCTTCTCACAAAATGACATTATATAGCTACTCACAAAACAACATTATATAGCTTCTCACAAAACGACATTATATAGCTTCTCACAAAACGACATTATATAGCTACTCACAAAACGACATTATATAGCTACTCACAAAATGACATTATATAGCTTCTCACAAAATGACATTATATAGCTACTCACAAAATGACATTATATAGCTACTCACAAAATGACATTATATAGCTACTCACAAAATGACATTATATAGCTTCACACAAAACAACATTATATAGCTTCTCACAGAATGACATTATATAGCTACTCACAAAACGACATTATATAGCTACTCACAAAACGACATTATATAGCTTCTCACAAAATGACATTATATAGCTTCTCACAAAAGGACATTATATAGCTACTCACAAAATGACATTATATAGCTACTCACAAAACAACATTATATAGCTACTCACAAAATGACATTATATAGCTACTCACAAAATGACATTATATAGCTACTCACAAAACGACATTATATAGCTACTCACAAAACGACATTATATAGCTACTCACAAAACGACATTATATAGCTACTCACAAAACGACATTATATAGCTACTCACAAAACGACATTATATAGCTACTCACAAAACGACATTATATAGCTTCTCACAAAAGGACATTATATAGCTTCTCACAAAATGACATTATATAGCTACTCACAAAACGACATTATATAGCTACTCACAAAATGACATTATATAGCTACTCACAAAATGACATTATATAGCTACTCACAAAATGACATTATATAGCTACTCACAAAATGACATTATATAGCTACTCACAAAACGACATTATATAGCTACTCACAAAACGACATTATATAGCTACTCACAAAACGACATTATATAGCTACTCACAAAACGACATTATATAGCTACTCACAAAACGACATTATATAGCTACTCACAAAATGACATTATATAGCTTCTCACAAAATGACATTATATAGCTACTCACAAAATGACATTATATAGCTACTCACAAAATGACATTATATAGCTTCTTACAAAATGACATTATATAGCTACTCACAAAACGACATTATATAGCTACTCACAAAATGACATTATATAGCTACTCACAAAATGACATTATATAGCTACTCACAAAATGACATTATATAGCTTCTCACAAAATGACATTATATAGCTACTCACAAAACGACATTATATAGCTACTCACAAAATGACATTATATAGCTACTCACAAAACGACATTATATAGCTACTCACAAAATGACATTATATAGCTACTCACAAAACGACATTATATAGCTACTCACAAAATGACATTATATAGCTACTCACAAAACGACATTATATAGCTACTCACAAAACGACATTATATAGCTACTCACAAAACGACATTATATAGCTACTCACAAAATGACATTATATAGCTACTCACAAAATGACATTATATAGCTACTCACAAAATGACATATAGCTTCTCACAAAATGACATTACATAGCTTCTCACAAAATGACATTATATAGCTACTCACAAAATGACATTATATAGCTTCTTACAGCGATTCCTGTATAATAATAGTGTGTGTTTTCCTGATGAAGACTCTTATACAAATTGAAAATTGCACACTATCTTTCAAGGTAAAGGTCAAAGTCATAGCATATATATATATATATATATATATATATATATATATATATATATATATATATATACACACACTCTCCTACAACACACACCACTGGACCAATCATGACTAAACCTGATATGATGATAGTATTCGATCTAGGAATGGTGCACTCCATTTTCAATGTTAAGGTCATATTTGATGCGGCTCTTACACCATCCACTTACTGTAAAAGTGTCCGCGAATTGGCTACCAAAGCGTGCAGCAAAGTCTCTGCGCAAAGCACGGGTATCTCTGCTAGTATGGTATATGAATGAATCAAAAGGCATTATGGTGGAATATGATTTCTTTGTGTAATAAGGGAAGGGAATTACCTTGGTTGCGAACCATATGTGCTTTTTTGATTGGTTTAGTGGGGAGATATTTTTGTTTAAAATTTTCAATATTGAGCTGAGCATCCAGAAGTGTTAGGTTTCAACCTTGTGTCATACATGAAGCTGCTTCTGCATGTGCATTTCCCATGATCCACTATGACCAGGCGAACATCGACTGTGAATAAATTTTTTTCACACCTTGAAAAAAAGCACTAAAACTTTGTGAAAAACAGAGAAGGTTTATTCAACTGGATCTTCATTCCAAATCATTAACCACTAGGATAGGGACAACAGAGAGATCAATAATCACCATTTAATCATACCATGCAGAACATTTTAAAAACCACATATTCACACTTATAGTGCTTCCAAGGAACTAAAGACTTCTCTCACACACTTTCTCTTTGAGCCCTGTGATATCACATCCATTTATAATATTATACCAGTAGTGTAAAATCTAATCTCATGTTCAGCAAATTGACCCTGACTAAATTTAGATTTCTTGTTATTTTTAACTAACGTACTTCCTAACTTCCGGCATGGCTGCTACCAGAAGCGGTGACAAGGCAAATCAGTTCCTTCACTTTTTTCTATGATGCATATATCTCTCCTATGCATATACTCTTCTTTTATTACGTATTTCCGAACATTCTTTTTTTATTGAAAAGATTTTCGGTTTTATTTTAATTAAGAATTATTGAAATAAGCTTCTTTTTTTTTTTTTAAAGAATTAATGAAAACAATGTTTAAAATCTTTTAAAACTATTTTGGGAATATAATGTATTGGATACGGTTTTTTTTATGTTTAAATTTTTGTTGTTTCAATAATTTCATTTGCCATTTTGATTTCAATAATTTTATTTTTATACTTTTATATAAATTCAAAAAAGATTTCTTTTTAAAACTAAAAATAAAACAATATTTTTATAAATTTCATAAACATATCTCCTATATAATAAAATGACTGCAGAAATTCCCCTCTGGACAAAAGTATTATAGGTTTGCAACAACAGATGCTTCTTTCTAAATATTTAGTCCTACCACTACTCCCAGTGGTCACCAGAATAAATTCTACACTTTCCACAGATTCTGTGCTTTCGCTGCCTGTAATTGGCTAAAATTTACATAGACCTAACATAATCTTCACAGTTCCGATTCATAAACAATAGCGGCTCCCTCGCCAAAATCTGTCCATTCTGATTGGCTGCACTCTGATAATTCTCATATTCCGGAATTCAATTCAACACTTCATAAACGAACAGTTACTAAAATTACAATATGGCGTTACTAAGAGACATTTTATATCACACAGCGTCAAGCTTGTTTCATGCTTAGGTCATTACTGTTTTGTGTGTGTGTCGCACTTCACAATTTGCTGGGTGTTTGCTATAAACATTAACAAGTCTCCAAATATTGTGTACCAATATTGAGAACATAAAAAAAAACATGCATCACTAACGGTTCTTATTATAGTCTGTGCATGTGTGTGCTTGCGTGTTCAAAAAAGAAAAACCAACTTTTGTTAAAATAACTGCAAAAAATAATAAGTGTATATGAACATTATAGAATGCAACTTTTCATGAAATAAATAAATATATATATTTAGTAAATTTACAGTACATTTTTATTTTTTTGTGGTATATCTATTTAAAACAAACTGAGCCACAGCAGCATGTTGCGGGGTACAGCTAGTTTCTTATAAACTTTCAAATAAAATAAGAACTTTTATTTTTTTTTAATTTTGTTATTAAAAGTTCAAATAAAGGGTAATTGTATTATTTTTAGCTTTTTATAATTTTGTTAATTTTTATTGTATATTTTTCAATAATGTCCTTTTCTTATATTTTACTAGCGGGGGTACCCGGCATTGACAGGGTGTTTGGAGGTGTAAAAAAAAAAAAAAAAGTGGTAGGAGGCAGGCAGGCTTGAACCCGTGACGCGAAGGTGGAAAAAAAAGTGAAAGAAAACCTGACGTCTTACCGCTACGTCATGACACAACCGGAAGTGTAAAGCGTTCAAATTTAGCAATGTCAATCAAAAGGATGTCTTGCAGAAATGACATTGCTTTCAAACCTCCCACGAATGTGGGGTAAAAGTAGCTCCCCCAAAAAAGGGGCACTTTGACAGTATCCAAATAAATAGTAATTGTCTCAGTATGAAGGGTTTCCCGTACATTGACCAAGGATCAATTAACTTAAGTGAAGCATCAGAACAGACACTACACTTTGATCTTGGTCAGAATGTCAAGAAAGAAAAAAGCAAGCCTTTTTTCAATTTATTTAAAAAGAAAATACAATGTTGTTATATATGGTAGTATCAAAACAGATGCTACCCGGCTTCACAATAGAAATACTGAAAAACAATAAAATTGAAGGAACTGATTTGCCCTGTCACCGCTTCCGGTAGCAGCTATGCCAGAAGTTAGGAAGTATGTTAGTAGACTATAACCACTAATTCACAAATTAATATTCAGCCAATATTTAACAGAAGTAACTTGAGCTAGAAAGAATATTTCTGATTCTTTTTCCCCAAAATCTCATCCTTTCTTTTAACACTCGCATCCTGTACTGTTCTCGTACAATTCCTCCCCATGAATCTTCGCTTGGTTGACCAGGTAACGCTCTGCTGATTAGTAATGGCAAAAGTTCCCTGAACTTACACCATATATTCTTAACTCTTTCAATCACACTAACACCAGTGTAATGTTGTGACCTTTTGACTGTGAGCATAGTGGAGTATCTGCGTTAACTTTGGCAAGCAGGGCCAAGGGTCAAAACATGATTATTATTATTATTATTATTATTAATAATTCATTCGAGTGACGGAAGGTCGCTGGATCGATTATTATGATTATAAAAATAAACAATTAGATTGAGAAAAAGTGATTGACAGGAAATAATAATATCGCTACAAAAGGAATGTGAAAATAGATGTAAACATGAATTTTGGTTTGCGTAAACAAATAACTAGATTGAGGTTACATCAGCTGTTGGTCTGAGACACGTCATGAGATGTAGATTTGGGGAGATCCTAGTCAGTCATTAGCTGGATATCAGAGAGAACAGACGATTCAAGAAGGGATTTGGCCTCTCCATGACGTGGAGAGCGGTGTTTCCTCAGGCAGCCAAGATGTGAAGACATAATCTTCAAAGATGTCAGCTAAAATCATGAAAATAAATGTTCGTAAATAATTCAGGAATGTGTTGTGTTATTTACACCTGTTAAAAAGAACTATTTGTCCATGCCTGTGGAACTCTGTTCCGTCTGCCTGCTTCCCACCGGACTACAACTTGGATGTCTTCAAGTCCAACGTTAACAAATTCCTAATGAACCGCCCTTTTAAGTAAACTTGCAATAACCCTTATCCCTGAGTGGCTTCCGGGCCTTGATAAGTGGTGACCACTGTGTAAAAAAAAAACAAAAAAAAAAACAACAAATGTTTCGATACGTTCACGTCAATCGTTTCCTGTTAGAACTGTTGCATAAATGTTAAAATATACACACTAGACGATCAACTAAATGATACGACGTATATACATACACACGCATTTACACGTACATGAATATACAGATAAAATATAAAACCCAACTATTCAACGTGTACGTTGTTATGGAACATATTCATATACACACACACAACATAACAGACCCTTTTTTGGTGCCGTATATAGCACTAGCTCTGTCTTTTTTCAAAGTAAAGCGAGAGGTACGAGTCGGACAAAAATAAACCAAGGCTTCACTTTTTACTCTCCCGGTCTATTATCATAATTCCGTTGCCACGAGGCTAACTTACTGAAAAGTCAACAGAATGAATCTTTGTGTAGCATGCCATCGATTTGTTTACTCTTCACCTGCTGGTGGTAGTCTCCTAAAGATGAAAAAGAAAAGATGTAATTCTTTTTAGCACTGACCTTGAGACTTGCAACATTTCACTCTTTTCAGATGTTCAAAACCTTTCACGGGATACACCGAATTCAATTTCCTTTAAAAACAAAAAAAAAAAAAATACATCAATTAGAGCAGCATTTCCCCTGAACAAATTAAGTATATACTATTTTTCTCCAATATACATTGTATCTCATTTTTTTTTTTTTTTTGAGAAATTAGAAATCACATTCCCGGGTGTGTAAAAGTAAATCATATTTGTCAATTTATTAACGTATCAATGCCTAAGGTGTTGAATAGACGTTCTTGGGTTCCTTTCATTCAGTTGCCTGGCGATGTCTCTCTAAAACTAATTTTCTCGACCAGGTCTTATAGGAATTTTTAAGTTTACACTGGCTTATGCAGAGTCTTGTTAAGCCCATTGGAGTACGAGGAGATTTTTAAATAAGAGACAAAGCGTTATTCTGGAAGTACCTGTAAATAAATGTCTGTTGTTTCAACTGAAAAAAAAAAATGTGAGACGAATTCTTTCCTTGTTTTTGTTTCCTTACAACTGTCCGCATACAACATGTGGATCCCGAGTGTTGACCTGTTATGACTACATTCCATGCGACTGGAGAAAGTATATTTTTGCTAGTTTAAAAAAATTTTTTTTTTTTTTTTTTTTGAAAAATGAAGGATTATAAAAATAATTTACCCGATTATTTTCATTGTTTGTTTTTTATCCAGGATGGGAGAAGAAACAGCATCCACTGGGGGGGAAAAAAAAGAGGAAAAGTTAACACATATGCAATTTCTTAACAATTATGTTACTTACTACTAGTGCACAAACTTCATAAAAAATGACTAACTTCATAAAAAATGTTACTTACTACTAGTGCACAAACTTCATAAAAAATGACAAACTTCATAAAAAATGTTACTTACTACTAGTGCACAAACTTCATAAAAAATGACAAACTTCATAAAAAATGTTACTTACTACTAGTGCACAAACTTCATAAAAAATGACAAACTTCATAAAAAATGTTACTTACTACTAGTGCACAAACTTCATAAAAAATTACAAACTTCATAAAAAAATGTTACTTACTACTAGTGCACAAACTTCATAAAAAATGACAAACTTCATAAAAAATGTTGCTTACTACTAGTGCACAAACTTCATAAAAAATGACAAACTTCATAAAAAATGTTACTTACTACTAGTGCACAAACTTCATAAAAAATGACTAACTTCATAAAAAATGTTACTTACTACTAGTGCACAAACTTCATAAAAAATGACAAACTTCATAAAAAATGTTACTTACTACTAGTACACAAACTTCATAAAAAATGACAAACTTCATAAAAAATGTTACTTACTACTAGTGCACAAACTTCATAAAAAATGACAAACTTCATAAAAAATGTTACTTACTACTAGTGCACAAACTTCATAAAAAATTACAAACTTCATAAAAAAATGTTACTTACTACTAGTGCACAAACTTCATAAAAAATGACGCAAAAATATTATGCTTCTCCAGTGTTGGCATCAATTATTATTTTTTTTTTTTTTCTTCTTGTCTCATGTTTTACGTTAGACGTTTTCGTAAATGACTTTGGTTTCCTTTTCTTTTTTTTTTTTAATCTAAACTAAGTTTTATGTTCAGCTCACCAAATGTTGGTTTGATTTGGCTAAAATTCTGTAAACACCAGTTACATTGCTCATAAATGATATTTAAGGTAAATCAACATTTTTACATATTTTATTAATATGACTTTTCTCAACGTAAATAGGTCACAAATGAGTAAACAGTAAAGAAATCTATATACTAATATGTTTATTCGCTTCGATCATTATCATCCTGAACATCCCTTAGAATGAAAATAGAATATTTCAAATCGCCTGACCAATGCTGAATTCCCTTAGAATAAAAATGAAATATTTCAAAAATCCTAGTAAACACTTGTTTGATAGGTAAGTTAGTTATCTCCAGCCAGTGTTTTGTTGGTGCAGATCACAACAATAATAATACTAATAAGCTGGTTATCGTCAGCCAGTGTTTGGTTGATGCAGATCATAATATTAATAAACTGCACACATTATGATCTACTTTTGTTTTTTTTGTGTTTCACTACTTATCAAGGCCGGGAGGCTACTAGAGGATAAAAGTTAATGAGTGTATTGTAGTAATCATTAGTGGTGGAAATTTGGTAAATTGGATTACTTAAGGGAATGGCTCATCAACAACTTGTTCACATTGGACTTTTAAGACGACCATATTGTAGTCAGTTGGAAAGCAGGAAAACGGAACAGAGTTCCACAATCATGTAGTTCTAAGAAAGAAGCTTTGTTCATGGAATGTACATTTAGGTTTAGGCACAGATAAAGAGTGGGGTAAATTATTGATAGTGGTTTCAGCTAGACAAGTGTTTTTTGTGAAAGTCAGGCCGGGGGGGGGGGGACCATAGATTGGAGCTCAGACGAGCACTTGCCATAAAAATAACAATTAAGCTAAGAAAGACTTGCAACATCTCTTCTGTGGGAAAGAGGTTGCAGGGAAAAGAAAAGGGCATCCCCACTAGGCTATTAAGTCTATTTAAAACTCTGTCAAGGCAGGAGAAGGTGTTTCTAGCAGCTCTTGCCCAGATGTGGTAACAGTACTTGGACTTACCTGGCTCTTATACAGGTAAAGAATTGCATCAGCAGTTAGATATCTACTGGAGTAGTAGAACGATCCCACTATTTTTCTGGCAGCCTTGGAAACGGATTTGATGTACCTGTTCCATCTCAGATCAGGAGTAAAGGTCAGACCCAGAAGCTTGTCAAAATATGGAGCCTCCCAAAGACAAAAGTCAACTGATACCAGACGGGGATCAGAGCGTTGATGATGTAAAGATAGACGCTTGGTTTTAGATGCATTAAAATTAACCAGCCAACTCTTCCCCCATTGCACCACATACTCAAGATCAGAGGACAGAGAATCAGAGAGAACTTGATCATTTACGGCCTTTGAAGTGTTGACATAGATGGTAGTGTCATCAGCATAAATGTCTACGAATGATCTTAGAATGTGATCATTGATGTAGATCAGGTATAGAATTGAGCCCATTTCACACACATTTCAGGCAAAAAAAAAAATTATTAACTACGTTGAACTTAATAAAATCATAGTGCTTGTTTTTATTAATTTCCCAATTGTATAAATAACAGTGCTTGTTAGAGCCGACAGATTGATTTTTTTAAAAAACATGTAATCCTCTATCTGTATAGGGGCCAAGTATGTTCTAAAATGAGTACTGTTGCTACATTTGGGCGGGAGCTGCTTGGCTTGCCCTATCTTGCCTTGATAGAGTTCAAGGCCGGCTTCAAGACCTAGTAGGTGATGCCTTTTTCTCTTTTGTGCAATCTTTCCCCACAGGAGTCTGTCTCTGCTCTATCGATACGTTATCAACGCTCTGGGCCCGATCTGGCTCCAATTGAAATGAATGGCTCTCATCTTGTGGAAGCATCATGTCTTGACAAGCTTCTAGATCTGACCTTCACTCCTGATCCGAAATGGAGCACATATATCAAATCCGTTGCCAAGGTTGCTAGAAAAATAGTTGGATCCAGTAGGTATCTCACTGCAGATGCAATTCTCTATATGTATAAGAGCCAAGTACGTTCTAGGATGGAGTACTGTTGCCACATCTGGGCAGAAGCTGCTCAGAGCAGCTTCTCTCTCTATCTTTATTTTCCTGGCAAGTGCTCGTCTGAGCTCCAATCTATGGTCTTCCCCTTGCCAAACTTACACAAAAACACTCAACTACCTACAACCACTATCAACAATTTCCCTCACTCTCTATCTGTGCCTAAATTTAAACACAGATTTCATAAACAAAAATTCGTTCCTAGAACTGACCGTCTGTAGAACACTGTTCCACTGGCCTGCTTCCTGGCCGATTACAATATTATAAGTCCAATGTAAACAGGTTCTCCTTAAATAACCCAAATTCTGCCCAATCTACACCATTAATGATTCCTTACATTCATTGACCCTTATCCTCAAGTGGGTTTCAGGCCTTGATAAGTGGTGACGCCACTGTGAAAAAAATAAAATAAAATAAATCTGTCGATTCTTTCTCAACAAACACCAAAATAACTTATGTTGCCTATAACAGCGTTTGTCCAACTTAAATAATTTCTTCTTTTTTTTTTTAAATAATTTACGCCAAAACTTTTCAAATAACGTTTTTTGTTTTTTTTATTTCATACCGTGTTTGTACAAAGAAAGATAACAGATCAAACGACAGAGATAAATCACGAAACAAGGGAGCATTTTATTATTATTAAATTGTCAGGTGAAAGTACAGAATAGTCACAAAACAATCTCTCCGTGTTAAGAATGGCTTTCTAAATAATGACATTATTATTATTTGAGGGCGGTACAATAAGTGCATAGGTATTACAATTTAGTTAAACAACAAACAGCAAAACCTTTAATTAAATTAATTAAAATTTGAATAATTTCCAGTTCTGTTTTTGTAAATTTATATTAAAAAAAAATTTTTTTAGTTTATTTTATTAATTATTTGTGGACCATTATTCTCATTTTCTAGTTGAACTGGAAGATGAGGATAATAGTCCACAAATAATTAGTAAAATAAACTATACAAATTACTCATAATTCCAAATTACTTCAATAATACTTTTTTTAATTTAAAAAAGGGAAAAAAGTAATTTAATTGAGGTGTTTGTTAGGATAGATTCGACAGATAAACTTTTTAAATATGTGGTTTTAAACAAACACAACAGTACTTACTTGTCATGTCGAAAATAGTAATATATCCAAAAATTACGAAAATTCGAGTAGACCCACTACAGGTTTGTATTACTGTACACAGCTTCGAAAGAGTTGTCAAAAAACAAATATATAACAAATAAATGTTATCAAAGGCAAGATAAGTTACTTTTCTACCAAACTGGATATAATTTTCGTGTTTTTATTCAATGTAACATGTTTATTCAGCTCGAAAAGCATACAGTGTTTATCGATGTAATGGAAAATTCAAAATGGCGCCCGACTCTCTCTTTAATACGATAAGTTCGGGATAAAGTGTTATAAATAATAAACTAGACAAAATACTGTTAGAAATTTGCTCAATATATGTTACCATGACATAAGTTGACATATATTCGGTGTTTTTTTAATAGTATTTTGTCTAGTTTATTATTTATAACACCTTTTCCCAAACTTACCGTGTTAAAGAGAGAGTCGGGCGCTATCTTGAATTTTCCAATACATCGGTAAATATTGCATGTTTTTCGAGCTGAATAAATATGTTACATTGAATAAAAACTCTAAAAACGTGTCCAGTTTGGTAGAAAAGTAACTTATCTTGCCTTTGATAACATTTATTTGTTATATATTTGTTTGTTGACAACTTTTTCGAATCTATGTGTACAGTAATACAAACCCAGTAAAAATTAAAAGTAATGGTATTTTTTTAATCTCCCCATGTTAAGAACGGCTTTCGAGGTTGGGTGTGTTTATTCCGAAGCCGTTCTTAACATGGGGAGGGTAATAATATGCTGAGGCACGTCGCAAAAATTTACTTTTTTTTTTTTTTTAAACTATTCCGTATTTTCACTTAAAAATTTAATTAACAAAAGATACCGTAAAAATTTAATTGAACTTGAAAATCCTAGCACCGTCTGTTCTGTAAACTACACAAACACGAAATTACGAAACCACGTGTTTTCTTTTTCCTCGAGACTTGAAATAATTAATTGAAAATAAATAAATAAATAAAATGGGAGGGTTGCTATTATTACAACTACGAACAACAACAATATGAAATTATTGACAACATTTGATTAACTTTTTATTACAGTAGAAAAGAAAATAAAAAAATTAAAAAAAATTCACACAGATCTTTTTAAAAAGAGGACACTTACTGAATTTCACCGGTTCGTAATAAATATCGTTCAAAACAGCTTCGATCTGCATTTTTTTTTCTTCGAATATGTCGTCTAAATATTTATGAAACGTTCAATGATCTGTTGATGAAGACAATTATAAAACCAGTCGATAAAATTAAAATAAATTCATAAAAAACATTGTTGGTATACAATATAAAAACTACGCGACTTCTTAGGAAGACAGTAAAAAATTTAAATTTGATCACATGACAGCTAGAGTTATTTCCCTTGAACTTGTCGAGATTATTCTAAATCAGACTTACATAGCATTTAGGCTGACAAGCTTTGCTTCTAACTATCGCATTTCCATTTGAGTAAACGTTACTATGGTCGGCATAAATGATTTTAAATGAAATGCAGTTGGGAAATTGGTCTTAAAAATGATACTTGTGAAGATTAGTGATGTTTTAAACTGAAGATGAAAACATTATTATGTACTTTATGTGTCCTGTCAAAATTAGTATGAACTCCAAAAATTACGAAAAACGTGTCGCGGTGTAGTCTACAAAAGAACGTTTAAACACAAATACAAAATGTGTTGTCTTATGAAAAGAAAATATAGTGTAGCTAACGGGAGAAAGAGAAAGAGGGAGAAAGAGAAAGAGAGAGAGAGAGAGTTACATTCTCCCTTAATTTTACTCTTCTGACTTGTGAACAATGTTAGTTTAATTTAAGAAAGTTTTTTTTTTTTTTAGTAATTTATCTGTTTTATTTATTTATTAAAGGGAAGAGTAGTGTGCTTGAAGCGTTGCTGGTAAACAAATATGCAAGAGTATCAGAAAACCAACTGTTGAAGTCATGTGACGTATGAACAAAAATAGAAAAAGGAACAAAGGTCTTGTGTTGTTGTTTTTTTGTTGTTGTTTTTTTTTTTTTATCTTCGTATATCCATTTATTTTTCCAAAATACTCACAAACACAAGTCAGTTACTGTTTGAAATAACCTGGATGGTCGAAGTTTGTAATTTTTTTTTTTTTTTTAATAACATAGGAATCATCACTTATCAAGGTCCGGAGGCCACTCGAGGATAAGGGCTACTAGTTATGCATTAGTCAACGGGATTATAGAGTAGTAAACATAAGTAGTGGAAATTTTGTAAATTGGATTACTTAGGGGGACGGTTCATCAAGAACTTGTTTACATTTGACTTGAAGATAATCAAAGTGTAGTCAGCCGGAAAGCAGACAAACGGAAGAGAGTTCCATAGGCGTGCAGTTCTAAGAAAGAAGCTTTGTTCATGGAATCTATGTTTAGGTTTAGGCACAGATGAAGAGTGGGGGAATTATTGATAGTGGTTTCAGCTAGACAAGTGTTTTTTGTGAAAGTCAGGCCAGGGGGGAGGACCATAGATTGGAGCTCAGACGAGCAGTTGCCATGAAAATAACGATAAAGCAGAGACAGGCTCTTCTGTGGGAAAGAGGTTGCAGGGAAGAGAAAAGGGTATCCCCCACTAAGCTACAAAGTCTATTTTAAACTCTGTTAAGGCAGGATAAGCTGCTTCTAGCAGCTTATCCTGCCCAGATGTGGCAACAGTAATCCATTATTGGCTTTCGAGAATATGCGCGAGCCTTTTCTAGTCTCGCACAAAAACACACATTCACATTTCAAGCTATATTACTTGTCGCATACATACGCGCACACAAACATACGCGCCCACGTCCACACACGTACATATATTCACGTTCGCGTACATACACTCACATTCACTTGTATATACACACACGCTAACGTACACACATGTACTCACACATGCACACACATACGCACACAGATGGACGACATCACTTCCTTTCAAAGGAAATCCACACATGCGCAAAAAGACACTCCGGAAACGAGTATAAACAAAAAGAGCAATAAGCGGCTCCTCCTTTTAGGACCAGCTCTCGGGCTGAGAGGTTCGATGAACCGTCGCCTCCCTTTCAGGAGGTGCGTACCTCACACCACTTGTTACTATGTGGGACAAAAAGCTAACAGACCATATGTACACCTTTACACTCTTTCTCTCTCTATCTACTACTGGTCCCTGAGAACACCTTCGCGTAGCTGACTGCTAACTGACGTCAACCCTCTATCCTCTTCTTTGTCTACACGATGGACTGCCATATCTCGTTCCATTACATTACTCACTTCGCGCGAACAAACGATAGTGACCCGAACGTGAGATGAAAACACATTTCCTTTTTCCTTCTACAATACCAGTCCTCTACAAACGATGGTTACACCCATGCGGACATGAACACATGTTATATCTAAAACATTCATTCTTTCAACAGTAAATAAACAACACGTTTATCTTATCCATCAATTGAGTCTTTGTTTCCTTCAATTCCATACGTTTCATTATTTTCTTGTAGCGAGTTAGGGTATTCTTATATACTGGTCCGCAACAAATATCATCTCTTCTTCAAAATATCAAATGGCACCCTTTGTTTACTTCATGGCGGTAGCATGCTCTCATTCCATCAGCCATAACTTGATAGAGGTCCTAAGTAATTCACAATTGTATTTTTCAGTCGCCCCACTGAGAATTGAACCTTCAAACTTCAGGAAAGTATTTGGAAAAATCAATTGAAAGTTCAATTGTTAGAGTGAGCGACCGCAAAAAAAAAAAAAAACAATTGAGAATTACTTAGCTGACAGAACAAGAGCATGTTATCCCCGTGAAGTGAATAAATGGTTCTGTCTGAAATTTGATCCAAATTCCTGAGTTCAGCAAGATACACCTGAAGAAGGTCGGAGGTTACATCGACCGAAACATTGCGAAAATGGCACTCAATATGAGAACAGTAGTCCAAAGAATGCCACCCCCCCCCAAAAAAAAATAATAAAAAATAGTAATAATAATAAAAACAATAAAAACAACATCAACAACAATAATAATAATATGGAGGAGTATATGAAGGCTATAGCAATACAGAGAACCGGCTGTTGTATTTGTGTGGTGTATGGAGAAAAATGGACAAACGAAAAAAGTTTTTTTTTTTTTTTATCTACCTATAAACATTTATTTTCCAAAAATAATCAAAAATCAGTCTTTCCTTTTTATAATAATAACTAGCCTGGGTGCCCGGGTGTTTGTAGGTGTGTGTTGAGCAAAAAAACAAAAAAACATTGTAGTAGGCAGGCAGGCTCGAACCCATGACGCAAAGGCAGAAAAGAAAGTGGAGGTGTATGCAAGGGTGTTGGTTGAGCAAAAAAAAAAAAAAAGGAAGATTGCAAGCGCAAAAAAAAAATTGCAGTAGTCAAGCAGATTCGAACTCGTACCGTGAAGAAAAAAAAGAACATGGAAAAAAAAAAGAAAAAAGTGACGTCTTTGCTGTTGAGCCCATCGCCAAACTGGAAGTGATGAAGGTCCAAATTAAGGCTAGTCAATCAAAAAGAGGGGATGGATTTCAAAAATATCGTTGAAAAAAACGACCACTCCCTGTAGAAAAGTGCCCAGTTGAGGGTGAAGCAATTAATATTTTTAGCCAATTTTTCGATATTTGTTGTTCGAAGGGTCGAGCTTCAAAACGATACTGATCTCGTGAAAATCCGTGGTCTCTTTCAAAAGTTTTAGGCAGACATACAAACGTACATGCATACATTATATATATATATATATATATATATATATATATATATATATATATACTGCATATCAAATTATTAAAGAGTTTACATTTTTTTAATATTTAAGGAATGAGTGAATAAAAATCCATGAGACTTTGAGAAAGTGCTTTCAATACTATTCAGCTACTCCAGTCAGAAAATAAAAGTATTTAAGGCAGTATTAACGAAACTATGGCAGAAGATAGGAATATCTGTTGATTTCAGTGTGTCAAGTTATTAACGAGGTTGAGAAAAAAACACAATATACCCATAACTTGTTTATTGAAATAATTTTCAAACATTAAATGAACTAGGAAAATTACTTAGAACACAATAACTACAGAGCAATTTCTATGTTGCCATAATTAATAGGGGATATGCGATCCTTTTTTATGAATGACTTTTAAAAGAATTAGTCAAATTTGTGATTTCGTCAACAGTTATTCCTTGCGATACCTCTTGGAGAGCATCCCACAACTCACCTTTGTTCTTAAATTGCCATCCACTTGCATAGAGGCGTCGCTTTATGATACTCTAAAGGTTCTCAATTGGGTTCAAATCTAGTGAATTTGCAGGCCACTCCATCTTCTGTAGCCTAGAGAACCCCAGTTGTTGCAAATACTCTTTGCTTTTGTTTGCTGCATGCGAGGGAGCATTATCCTGCATAAAAATAATGGTTCTTCTGAACGTCAACCTTTGCTTCTTCAGCCATGGTTCAAAGTGCTCCTTCAGAAAAGCTATGTAAGCATTTGACGTTACTTTTATGCCTTCTGAGACTCTCCATGGGCCAACTAAAGTACCTCCGATAATCCCAGCCCAAATCATTATCCTACCCCCATCTTGTTGGCACCTTAAACGCTGATGAGGATATCGTCCATCTAGGACCGATCCCTTGCTCCAACCATCTGGGCTATCAAGAGTGACACGCACTTCATCCGTGAACAAAACTTTGGAAAAATCCGTTTTCATGTTGTCCTTTGCCCATTTCAATCGGTTTTGTATGTGATGTTGCTTTAATGGAGGCTTTGTCACAGGTTTAACAGACTTTGCCACTTCTTTCAGAAGGCAACATCGAGTACTTTTTGAGACATTCTTCAATCCGGTTTGGTCAAAGACTTCTCGACTTGTCTGCCCAGGGTTCTTAACAACTTCATGTTTAATTTGCAGTAGAGAACGGCGAGAAACAACTCTAGATTTACATTTATCAGCTCTCTTACATACCTTTGTAGGGTCCTTGACAAAGTTCTTCACAGTTTGATAGTATCTTCCTATCATTTCGATATTTCGAGGGTAGTTTTACATTTTGCTGTTCTGTAATAGTACTCTTTTCAGAACTACTCAGACCACCTTTACGACCCATTTTATTGATGAAACAAACTGCCTTGTTAATAATTTCACACACCTGAAATACGTTGGATTCAGCAATTACGATGAAAAGTTGTTTACATTGTGCGGAACAGTACGAAAATTTCACAGTACGAACACCTCAGCATTGCCAACATTTCCGAAGCTTTTGATATGAAACTACCGGTAAGTTTCTGAAACTGGTAAAAAAATATTATCTCGTTAATAATTTGACATGCAGTATATATATATATATATAAGTTTTCATTATATTTTTTTTAATTATTTCAGAGCTTAAGCAATATAAAAATAATAATGTCATTTCATATTCAGAAATATTTAACAATTCTATTATTTTTATTTTTAAAGATTAAGATTTCGATTAAAATAAACAATAATAATAATAATAACAATAATAACAATAATAATAATAATAACAACAACAATAACAACAATAATAATAATAACAACAACAATAACAACAACAATAATAATAATAATAATAATAACAATAACAACAATAACAACAATAATAATAATAACAATAACAACAACAACAACAATAACAACAATAATAATAATAATAACAACAACAATAACAACAATAATAATAATAATAACAACAACAACAATAACAACAACAACAACAACAACAATAATAATAATAATAATAACAACAACAATAACAATAATAATAACAATAATAACAATAATAATAATAACAATAATAACAACAACAATAACAATAATAATAATAATAATAACAATAATAACAATAATAATAATAATAATAACAACAACAACAACAACAATAATAATAATAATAATAATAATAATTATAATAATAATAATAATAATAACAACAACTACTGTTCATCATAGCCATGATGCCCTTGAACAGTATTTTGAGAAAGTGCCAAGCCGGATACAAATTTTCCAATACAGAGGAAAAAATGAACCACCTGATGTACATGGACGATCTGAAACTTTTTGCAAGGACTGAAAGGGACCTAGAGACACTAATCAACACTGCCAGAATCTTCAGCCAAGATATCCAAATGGAATTTGGAATGGAAAAGTGCGCACAACTAGTTATAAGAAAGGGAAAACTGGAAACGACAGAAGGCATGGGAATACCTAACCAAACAGAAATGAGGGCACTAGGGGAACAAGACGACTATAAATACTTGGGAATTCTGGAAGCGGACACCATCAGAGAAAGAGAAATGAAAGAGAAAGTTGGAAAGGAATACCTCAGGGGAACAAGAAAACTCCTGGAAACTAAATTATATAGCAGAAACCTAATAAAAGGTATTAATACATGGGCAGTATCACTAGTAAGATACTCTGGACCGTTTATAGGGTGGACAAAAGAAGAACTGAGACAACTCGACCAGAAAACCAGGAAACTCATGACTATGCATAATGCACTACACCCAAAGGACGATATTGACAGGCTCTACGTGAAAAGGAAAGACGGCGGGAGAGGACTGATCTGTATAGAAGACTGTGTGAAGGACACGACAAAAGAACTAGAAAAATATATAATGCAAAACACTGAAAGGATAATTATGGCAGCGAGAGACACTGAAAAAAACAAAACAGAAAACAGAAAGACAAACGAAGAAAGAGAAATGGGAAGAGAAACAACTCCATGGAAGATTCATAAGAATGACAAAAGATGAGAATAACGAAAACACCTGGACATGGATGCGAAAAAGACATATAAACCGAGAAACAGAATCTCTAATAACTGCAGCACAAGATAACTCGATAAGAACCAACCATATCAAAGCAAGGATCGATAAAACACAAGAAAACAGCAAATGCAGACTCTGTGGACAAAGAGACGAAACGATAAACCATATAGTAAGTGAATGCAGCAAACTTGCCCAAAAGGAATACAAAAACAGGCATGACCAAGTGGGGAGGGTGGTATACTGGAATTGTGTAAACGACTGCATTCTGAGCGTACAGACAAATGGTACAAGCATAAACCCGCAACAGCACTCGAAAACGAGAACCACAAAATCCTATGGGGCTTGGACATACAGACGGACAAACCCATCCAAGCAAGAAGACCAGATGTTGTAATAATTAACAAGAAAGAAAAATTCTATCAAATCGTAGACTTTGCTGTCCCAGCTGACCACAGGGTGAGTATGAAAGAAAACGAAGCAAATACACAGAACTAGCCAGAGAGTTAAAAGGGATTTGGATGATAAAGAAAATGAAAATAGTACCGATAATAGTAGGAGCACTAGGAACAATTCCGAAAAACTTTGAAAAAAGAATGTCAGAAATTGGAATCGGAGATATAACTGCAAAAGTACAACGACTAACGAGAATGAAAACGACTGAAATATTAAGGAAAACCCTTGAATGCGGAGAATAATACAAGACAATATAACAAATAAGCGTTACAGGGAATGAAGAACACCGAAACTGCATAGTCACAAGTTCTACACCCTCCATCATGCATCCCCCCCCATTGTTTCATCACAGTTCCCCCCCCCCCCCAAAAAAAATACCAAAGGGCCGAGAAGGGTCAATAAGGACTGAAAGACCGAGGAGCGAGCGCCAACCAAACCTCGGCTGGACAAGCGCAAAGAGAACTGGAACTTTGGGGAGGCTTAGTGCCACTCAAATTTCAGTATAAACCAATGGCCACTACCAGCGAGAAATCAATGGTAAGCGGCTGTTGCGATGATGCAAATTCATTTGCAAATGCTATCGAAGGAGGTGGAGAGAGCTGGACATCTGGGGAGACTTGTTGTCACTCAGCTTCCAGAGAACACCACAGGTTTCCAATCAGATCGTTTGTTGACTTGTGTGAAAGCTCCATGTGAGCCAATAATAATAATAATAATAATAATAATAATAATAATAATAATAAAAGGTGTGTCTCTTCTATTCTTTTATTTTCATTTCCAATTTGCTGAAAAACTCGCTGGTATCATGGCTTAGAAATCGTTAATACAAATAGTGCAATTTGAAACGACGTGGGAGAGATAGGGATACCAATACAAGAAGTGTTCGCAAACAATGAAACAATGATATGCAAGTTAAACGACTTTGGTGGAAAATTGAATGCCACTTTTATCATGCATATTTATTGTTGAGTTACTATACCTACCTGGCGTTTCAATACTGTCATTCATTTTGTACTAGCCTGTGTGCCTGGCGTTGCCCGGGTGTTTGGAGGTATGTGTTAAGAAAAAAAAAAGTGGTAGTAGGCAGGCGGGCTCGAACCCGTACCGGAAAGGAGGAAAAGAACGTGAAAAAAAAAAAAGTGACGTCTTTGCTGTTGCGTCCATCGCGAAACCGGAAGTGGCGAACATCAAAATTAAGGCTAGTCACTTGAAAAGAGTGAATGACTTTCGAAAATATCAGTGAAAAAAGCGACCCCTCGTTGGACTTGCAGAAGCGTGCCCAGTTGAGGACTTGAAGAAAAGTGCCCAGTTGAGGACTTGAAGAAAAGTGCCCAGTTGAGGACTTGAAGAAAAGTGCCCAGTTGAGGACTTGAAGAAAAGTGCCCAGTTGAGGACTTGAAGAAAAGTGCCCAGTTGAGGACTTGAAGAAAAGTGCCCAGTTGAGGACTTGAAGAAAAGTGCCCAGTTGAGGACTTGAAGAAAAGTGCCCAGTTGAGGACTTGAAGAAAAGTGCCCAGTTGAGGACTTGGAGAAAAGTGCCCAGTTGAGGACTTGGAGAAAAGTGCCCAGTTGAGGATGAAGGAATTGATCTTTTTGGCCAATTTTTTGATATTTGTTGTCTGAAGGGTCAAGGTTTAAAACTATACCGGTTTCTTCACGTTCTGATGCGTCTGTCAAAAGGTTTTAGTAGACACACACACACACGCAAACACACAGACATTTGAGATTTATATTATAGACTAGCCTGGGTGTTCGGCGTTGCCCGGGTGTTTGAAGGTCTGTGTTGCGCAAAAAAAAAACAAACATTGGTAGTAGGCAGGCAGGCTCAAACCCGTACCGCAAAGGAGGAATAGAATGCCAAAAAATAAAGGTGCCGCCTTTGCTGTTGCGTCCATCGCCACACCAGAAGTGGCGAAATCAAAATTAAGGCTAATCAATCGAAAAAAGGGGATGACTTTCGAAAATATCGGCGAAAAAAGCGACTACTCCTTATAGAAAAGTGCCCAGTTGAGGATGAAGGAATTAATGTTTTTAACCAATTTTTCGATATTTGTCATCCGAAGGGTCAAGCTTCAAAACGTCTATCGAAAGTTTTAGGCAGACATACAAACATGCATACATAGATACATACATTTAAACAGACAGGTGAGATTTACATTATAGATTTAGAACTAGCAGGAGCTGGGTTCCAGCGTTACCCAAATGAAATAGAAAAAAAAAAACCCAACTTTTTATCACATTACAAATGAGCAAAAATTATAGCCGTTGACTTAGAATGCTAAACTCCTAGAATAAATGTGGTATTATGATGACTAATCGCTTTTAATCACTAACTGTGCATCAAACGATTAACACAATACTTAGTTCGTTGTACCTTATCGTCACAAAGGTCCACGCAAAATTTCAGCCAGATCGGACCAGTAGTCTCCGAGAAAATTTCTAGGGTAAATGTGGTATTGTGATGATTAATCATTATTAATCACTAACTGTGCAACAAACGAATAACACAATACTTAGTTCGCTGCACCTTATCATAACAAAGGTCTATGCAAAATTTCAGACAGATCGGCTCAGTAGTTTCCGAGAAAACTTCTAGAGTAAATATGGTATTGTGGAGACTAATCATTATTAATTCTTAACAGTGCATTGAATGGCTATCATAACACTTAGTTTGCTGCACCTTATCATAACAAATGGTCACTGCAAACTTTCAGCCAGATCGGCCCAGTAGTTTCTGAGAAAAAGTGGAACGGACAGCCAGATAAAAAGAAATATAAGATAGATGATTTTAAGCCTTAGTTCATGTTGCACTGAACCAATGTCTGCGTGAATGCAATTTTATCCAAAATTTCATAAAGTCGCCGTTTAACTGTAAATAATTTATGCAAGTAAAATAAGATTTATCCATAAATAATGGATTGCAAAATTGTGTTAACGCAAATAGTTAAGAAATTGGATAAATAGTCGAAGTGTATTTGCTTCAAAACAATTTATGTCGTTATAATTCGTTTTATGAAATTAACGACCAAAAGTGATAAAAAAGATAATAAAAATATAAATATTAAAAGCTAATCAAGTCTAGCCTCTTGGCATTAATCTGGTGAACAGGTCAAACATGTTTTTGTATTATATAATTTTTTAATTGTAACTTCAAGGTAAGTTTTTGTTCAATACGTGTATTGAAATTTTTGCAAAATAAATATATTTTACTTATTTGAACTCTTATGTTTCATAATAAATAGAAATTTCGATAGATTTAAATATATTTTGTTCAAATTTCAAAAGAAATAAATATGGGGGGAACACGCACTAAAAAAAGTATTTCCATTCATATATTTTATGGAAACTACATTTTATATGTAATTTAATTCTAAAATGGATAAGTATCGAAAATTTCATTAAAATCTGGCCATTAGTTGATTTTTGCTAGATTTATTAAACAGGGATATGTTTTCACGTTCGAAATGCTTACTGCCTGGGAACGTTATTTTAAAGCACCAATTATTTAAACACGATTTTCGTCTCGCAATCTCATTTTTCGTATGATGGAAATTTTTTAAAAAATGATCAATAGTTTATTTTGTCCTTCTTTTAAATGGTACAAAAGTTATATTGATAATATTAACTTATAATAAAGTTACATCGTGTGACATATACGGGGGGGGTAATTCTGTGGTGACTTTTGGAGGTGCCTAGAGAGAACCTCTCCTCCCCCCCCCCACGCGTGAGTAACGGGGGTGGCATTATGTTATAGTTTCGGAAGTTATTTCGAGTTCAAAAATCTGTTGTCGCGAAGCAAAGCACTTGCTGACACATGACCTGATGTCATTGGATTGTGACGTCACTGACCAGGTGTGTGAGAACGAGAGTTGGCGAGATTTGTGATGAAACTCACGTTCGAGAATGAGATTTGAAAGAAAGAGTTAGACCACGGCCATCGAGATATAGACAGATGGTTAGACAGTCTGTTTCTGGGTAGCGACAAAAGCAGATTGACCTTTCTTTTTTTTTTTTTTTTTTTTTTTTTTTTCATTTTCTTTCTTTGAAGATTGTAACCAGCTGCCAACATTGCTTTGCTTTTTATTGAAACCAACCGAGAGCTCTTTTTAGTATCCTCGCTGTTCCCTTAAATGCAGTCTGCCAGTAACAGATGCAGTTTTTTTTTTTTTTTTTTTTTTTGTGGTGAAAGCGACCTCCTCATTCTTTTTTCCCAAACAACCTACAGCTCTGTTTACAACAGAGTTTTGAACTCGAAATAACTTTCGAAACTTACACAATGGGGCACCCCCGTTACTCAAATCTGTCTCTAATGCATTAGCTAAAACTATCAGACCTACCTTGAGGTTGAAAAATCGCAAGAATCCAAAACACCCATCCCTTTAAGATGAGGAGTGAGTAAAGAATTGGCGATGCGTCTTTGACCTGATGAATACATAATACAACTCAACTACGAGGTGCCTTCAATAAGTTTCCAGACTGTTTTTGTACAAGCATTTAAAATTGTCGAAGACTCTTGAAAATTCAGTATGTTATTGCTATACATCTTATGAGATGACTGACTAAATTTTATGTTTTAGGTTCAAAAAAAACAAACAAAAAAAAAACAGCTACAGCAGGAATTAGAATACACTCTGGACATGAGGACATTTTAGAAGAACGATACACAATAAAATTCTGTTTTAAACTTGTAAAAATGCCACAGAAACGTATAAAATGCTTTAGCCTGCTTTTGGACTATCTTGCATGAATCGAGCATCGGTTTTTGAGTAGCATAAGAGATTCAAGGAAGGCAGAGAGCGTATGAGGGATGATGAGACGTGTGAGAGGAGTAAGGAAGTCAGAACACCAGAGTTGATTGGCCAAATAAAGAATTTCTCAGATAAATACCGTCGTGTGTCTATAGAGACAATAAGTGCACAATTTGATATCAGGGTGAAAACTGTACACACAATTATTTGAGGAACTGAAGATGCAGAAGATTTGCACGAATGCACCAGTTCACAATTCTATCCGTGTCACAGACTATTTGAGCAAGATGGGCATCAAGACAGTTCTTCACCCTCCTTATAGTCCAGACCTTTCTTCCTGTGACTTTTGGTTATTCCCTAAGCTCAAGGAAAATTTTAGAGGTAGTCGTTATGAGACAATTGAGGAGATGAAAGAGGCTGTGACGAGAGTCACTGAGGACTTCAATGGGGCCTTCCAGAAGTTGTGAGAATGGTACAACAAGTGCATTGCAGCCGGGGGAGATTACTGCTGTGGCTGTTCATTTGAACCTTAAATCATAAAAATTGGTCAGTCATCTCATAAGATGTATAGCAATGACATACTGAATTTTTAAGAGTCTACAACAATTTTAAATGCCTGTACAAAAAAAATCTGGAAACTTATTGGAGGCACCTTGTATTTTTTTTTTTTTTTTTTTACATAGGCGTCACCACTTATCAAGGCCGATAGGCCACTCAAGGATAAGGGTTAAAGAGTGTAGAGTAGTCAAAAGGACAATATAATAATCGATAGTAATAGAAGTTCGGTAAATTTGTTAACTTAAGTGGAATGGCTCATCAGAAACTTGTTCACGTTGGTCTTGAAGACAACCATATTATAGACAGCTGGAAAGCAGGAAAACGGAAGACAATTCCACAGGCGTGCAGTTCTAAGAAAGAAGCTTTGATCATGGAATCTATGTTTAGGTTTAGGCACAGATAAAGAGTGGGGAAAATTATAGATAATGTTTTCAGCTAGTCTAGTGTTTCTTGTGAAAGTTTGGCGAGGGGGGACCATAGATTGAAGCTCAGTTGAACACTTTCCATGAAAATAACGATAAAGCAGAGACAAACTCGCAACATCTCTTCTGTGAGATAGAGGTTGCAGCGAAGAGAAAAGGACATCTCCCACCAGGTCACGAAGTCTATTTTGAACCCTATCAAGGCAGGACAAGTCTTTTCTAGCAGCTCCTGCCCATATGTGGCAACAGTATTCCATCCTTGGATGTATCTGGCTCTTATATAGATAGAGAATTGCATCAGCAGTGAGATATCTACTGGATCGATAAAAAGATCCCACCATTTTTCCAGCAGCCTTGGCAACAGATTTGATGTACGTATTCCATTAAGGATCAGGAGTAAAGGTCAAGCCCAGAAGCCTGTCAAAACCTGAGGCCTCCCCAAGACGAGAGCCATTCATTTTAATTGATGCCAGATGGGGATCAGAACGTTGATGATGTAAAGATAGAAGCTTGGTTTTAGATGCATTAAAAGTAACCAGCCACTCCTTTCCCCATTGTACATGATCAAGATCAGACGAGAGAGAATGGGAGAGAACTTGGTCGTTTACTGTCTTAGATGTGCTACCATAGATGGTAGTGTCGTCAGTAAAAATGTCTACGAATGATGTAAGGATGTGATTTGGAAGATCATTAATGTAGATCAGGAAAAGAGTTGGGCCCAGGATGGACCCCTGAGAGACTCCAGCATTTATACTGTGAGCTTCTGATTTTTGCCCACCAACTACTACTCCTATGAACCTATCAGAGAGAAATGATTTAATAATTGAGAAGACATTTCCAGCTATACCATAGCTGGAGATCTTATGAAATAAACCTTTATGCCATACCCTATCAAAGGCCTTTGATATGTCAAGAGCAATTGCCCTAGAAAGATTGCCTACGTCGAGAAATTCGCTAATCCTATGACATATAACTGTAAGCACATCTGCTGTAGATCTAGCAGAACGGAAACCATATTGTGTGTCACGAAGAAGGTTATTTTTGCTGAGATGGTTGATTACTTCTCTATTTAACACAGATTCCAGCAACTTACTCATGACGCACAGGAGACTTATTGGCCTGTACTGAGAGGGGGATGAACGATCACCTGAATTCTTAAATACAAGGCATACTGATGAGATTTTCCAGGATGATGGGAAGCAATTCTCCTTAAGACAACGTTTAAACAGTTTTGTAAGTATGGGTGCTAGTTCAGGTTGAAGTTTTTTGAGTAATATAATTGGAATACCGTCAGGGCCGGTTGCTTTACTGGAATCAAGGTTTTTGATTAGCTTGGCAACATCACATATAGATATTTGTATGTCACATAGTGTGTTTTCTGATACAGGAGGAAATATTGGGGGTTGACGGCCTTGATCGCAAAGGGTAGAATTGGCTGCAAAGTTCTTGGCAAAGAGTTTGGCTTTGTCTGATGCTGACAAGATTAACTCAGGTCCATTGATGATAGTTGGGATAGAGCACACGCTTCTGTTCAGGATTCTGTTTGCAATTTGCCAAAACTGGTGAGAACCAAGCCGCTGCTCAGCTACTTTGGACTTGACGGACTGAGTATACAACTCTCTTGCGTTCTTTATTACTTTCTTACAATGGTTGCTGGCAGTCCTGAAAGCGGCTTTTATTTCCATACATCTATTACGTTGGAAGCAGTGGAAAAAGTGATTTCTGTGCGCAATAGCAGCAGCACATTCTGGAGAAAACCATGGCTGGCTGTTAGGTTTTTGCTGGAACTTTTTCGAGGGTATGAAATTGTCTATACCTACAATTAACCATTCTGTCAGGTCTGATACTATAGACGACACATCCTTTTTAAACATGGAACGCAGAGGAAGATCCGATATAAATGTACGGAAACTATCCCAGTCAGCCATAGTGTATCGATATACTGTACGATGGAGAGGTACGTCTGAGGACTTATTACATTTCATTTTTATCTTAATTGATACAACTGAGTGGTCAGAAGATCCAAGAGGAGACAGAACGGAAACTGAACAGAGTTCAGGGCAAGTTGTGAGAAAAAGATCTAGGAGACTTGCATACTGGCCGTCATTGTCAGGCACATGGATGGGTTTGTGAACAATCTGAGTGAGGTCATAAGCAATGGAGAAATCATGACAGAATCTCCCCTCATCATCGGTCTTGTTTGAGTGGGTCAACCATTCCACCTTGTGAACATTGAAGTCTCCACATACGTGAATGTTAGCTGAAGGATATGCTGATAGAACTTGGTCAATTTTCTCAGATATGCTTTTAAAGATAGTAATTCCGCTGTTATGGGGGCGATAGAGAGTAAATATAAATGCCGTAGTGTGAGCTAGTGCTACTTGGAAGCACATATAGGGTAAGTTAGGATCTTCTCTGGAGATGTCCCTACCACATGGAAAGCCATCTTTTATATTGGCACATATTCCATGCCCATGGCGATCTTGGGGGTCAGATTTGGAAGTTAGGTTAGAGTATCCTTTAATTACGAACTCATTTAGGGAAATAGTCTGCCCAATTCCAGTTTCGCTTAAAAATAAAAGGTCTGCTTTAGTCTCCTGTAATTGGGCTTAAACCTCTGGAAGGTTAGAACGTAGACCCCTGATGTTGGAGAAGGAGACATGGTAGTGGGGGTCTACGTTGGAAGTTTCAGATCCGGGTTTAATCGTGTATTTTTTATTGAAACTTGTCATGATGGAATTTTGGAGTTTGTGGACTAGGTCGTCAGACTTGCTTAGAGCAGGACAGAGAGGGGAAACAAAGAGAGAAAAGTAACGAAGAATTTTTTTTTTTTTTGTAGCACATGATAAGGTAAAGCCGTAACAATTACCCACTAGTATGGCATCGAGAGGCCCCACCAGAGACTACTGCATGGTTCAGAATCCATTCACCAAATGGCAATACAGCAGCCCCAGTACTTAGCGCCTGCTGATAAGACATCTATTAATTGTATTAACGAAAAATGTGAAAAGTTTTATGAAATGACCTTGTATTAACGAAAAATGTGAAAAGTTTAATGAAATGACATTGCATTAACGAAAAATGTGAAAAGTTTTATGAAATGACATTGCATTAACGAAAAATGTGAAAAGTTTTATGAAATGAAATGTATTAACGAAAAATGTAAAAAGTTTTATGAAATGACATTGTATTAACGAAAAATGTGAAAAGTTTTATGAAATGACATTGCATTAACGAAAAATGTGAAAAGTTTTATGAAATGACATTGTATTAACGAAAAATGTGAAAAGTTTTATGAAATGACATTGCATTAACGAAAAATGTGAAAAGTTTTATGAAATGACATTGTATTAACGAAAAATGTGAAAAGTTTTATGAAATGACATTGTATTAACGAAAAATGTGAAAAGTTTTATGAAATGACATTGCATTAACGAAAAATGTGAAAAGTTTTATGAAATGACATTGTATTAACGAAAAATGTGAAAAGTTTTATGAAATGACATTGTATTAACGAAAAATGTGAAAAGTTTTATGAAATGACATTGCATTAACGAAAAATGTGAAAAGTTTTATGAAATGACATTGCATAACGAAAAATGTGAAAAGTTTTATGAAATGACATTGCATTAACGAAAAATGTTAAAAGTTTTATGAAATGACATTGTATTAATGAAAAATGTGAAAAGTTTTATGAAATGACATTGTATTAACGAAAAATGTGAAAAGTTTTATGAAATGACATTGTATTAATGAAAAATGTGAAAAGTTTTATGAAATGACATTGTATTAACGAAAAATGTGAAAAGTTTTATGAAATGACATTGTATTAACGAAAAATGTGAAAAGTTTTATGAAATGACATTGTATTAACGAAAAATGTGAAAAGTTTTATGAAATGACATTGTATTAACGAAAAATGTGAAAAGTTTTATGAAATGACATTGTATTAACGAAAAATGTGAAAAGTTTTATGAAATGACATTGTATTAACGAAAAATGTGAAAAGTTTTATGAAATGATGCAAGCAAACAGTGTAATGACTTTGTAACCATTAAGCCATCAAACCAACGTCTTTATATTACATCTGATCTTCTCTCCCTGGAATTTTTTTTTTTTAATTTTTATTTACCCATAACAAGGCATATTGCCACTGAAGTGTAAGGGGATACTGTGACAGGGGCCAGATTTATAGGGAGCTGTTTAAGCAGGGAGTTGTGCAACAGGATATTTAAATTTCTGCATATTGGTACCGTTGGGAAAACAGAGATCAGGGAAGGCATTCCAAAGGTAAGCAATCCGGAAAAAAAAAGAAAAGAAAAGAAGGCTACTAGAGTTAGAGAGTTTTTCTAGCATCTTCTTGTGTCTGTAGAGTCGAAAGCGAAAGTCTGAATTCTGACATTTGATAAGAACAGAATCATCTACGTTATATAACAAGCAACAAAAAGGATGTTTGTAAGGAGAAAAGAGTTAATATATCTTTACATAACTCACCACAGCATCATCGTGATGATGATGATGAAATTACCTTTGACTAGTTCTTGACAAGAAATGTTCTTTGGTCCGTTCATGAACTTGTTCTGTGGTGATTATGCAAGAGCCTAGGCCCGGCATTCGACCAACTGACCATTCCTTTATTGCACCAATTTACAATGCCTCCCCACGGGACAGAGTTAGACACGAGGGTCGTTTTTTAACATGGAGAAAAGGTACAAAAAATAAAAATTGTCTCAGTCGTGAAGGATTTCTCCTCCACTGAAAGAGAACGAGAAATGGAAGTGCCGCATCTGAAGAACAGATACTACACTTTGATCTTGGCCATTCCTTTATTGTAAATCGTACTTATTTTGTACCTATTTTTTTATGAAACGTCAGGAATTAATACGAAAATTGTTGCCTTGAAAAAGGCTACTTAGTCTGCTTTTTGCAGCTTTTATATTCATATTTGTATAAGAAATAAAAAAAAAAAACGAAAACAATGGCAGGGGTTTGTTATTTTCTGGTGTCAGTTTATTATTAAGCATATAGCTACCTATGATTACAATTTAAAACACCAAGAAAATATCAAACTGGTTGGCAGTGGGCTCTGTGTGGGTTTTCATGTAAAAAATATTTTTTTTATTTCTAATTTAATAAAGTTTTTTGGCAAGAAAAATGTCTATCTTTGTCAGTAATTGTCAGGATTAATGGACGTACTTTTCAGGAAATGTCAGGAATGTTATGTCTCAAAATTTTAATCTTGTTAAGTTGGATTTTAAAGATGGAAGCCGTTGACGTCTTTCAGCAAGGTTACTTGTGGTAAACTTTTTTTTTTTAATATGAAAGGGAAGTTATTCATGCCCAATATACAAGTTAAAAACCTTTATTAGCAATTTGAGGTTCAGCCAAAAAAATCGGCTAGATTAATTGAATTATTTATCAACTTCTATCACGTGGTTGGCTCACTTGAAAGATAGTCTCTGATTGGGAAAGCCAGAAGGGAAATTGAATGTTTCCACCAACCAGCACTGAGCTTATAAAACCAAAACAGATTCAGACTCGTGAACTGAGAGGTGTCGCTGCTGCGGTTGTTGTTGTTGTTGTTGTGGTTGTTGCTGTTTTCATAATAGAACTGTAGCGATCTAAGGTATAGAAGGTGTAGGGTATAGAAGGAAATGCGTGTTCATCTCACGTTCGGGTGTCACCAATTTGTAGTGGTGGTGAAAATAGGGAAAATGATTTGAATTGAGAAAGAAAAAATGAATTGCTTTGAGGAAGGAACGAACAACGCGTTTACTTGAATTAAACGAACTAGGGTTTATTTTGTGAAGAAACAAGTGAAAGAAAAGGGTACTACACGTGTTTAGTTTGGCGTGCGTCTCTCGCTGTTTACTGGTGAAAAGGAAAGTCTATTGTCGTAGAGAGAGAAAGAGAGAAAGTCAATCCAGTTTGGTGTGCGGCTCTCTCTGTTAGCTGGTGAGGAGGAAAGTCTATTGTAGTATAGAGAGAGAATGAGAAAAAGTCAATCCAGGCCATGGAGATAGAAAACGTATAGTGTACATACAGTCTGTTAGCTCGTGCCCCATACATAGTAGTAGGGGATGTGACGCGCACTTGTGCGTGCCTCCCGAAAGGGAGGCGACTGATTCGCTGAACCTCTCAGCTCGAGAGCTGGTCTGAAAAGAAAGATGTTGCTTATTGCTCTTGCTTTTATAATTTCTTCCGGTGGTCTTTTGCACATGTGTGGATTTCCTTTGAAAGGGGAAGTGACGTTGTCCTTGTGTGCATACGTGTGCGCGTATACGAGTACATGTGTGTACGTTAGCGTGTGTGTGTATACACGTGAATGTGAGTGTATGTACGTGAACGTTAATATATCTACTTGTGTGTACATGTGCGCGTATGTTTGTGTGCGCGTATGTATATGACAAGAAATATGGCTTGAGATGTGAACGCGTGTTTTTGTGTGAGACTAGGAAAGGCTCCCACAGAACTCCATGAGTGTGAATGGTGACGAAAAGGGTTAGGAAATCCTGTCTGAGAAGAAAAGAATTCATGTACGTGAACCGTCAGGGTCTGGTGGTAACCATGTTGGATTGTTTATCTCCTCGTCAAAATCAAACCCAGTGCCAAAGGCCCAGGAGAGTTCTGTTGTGCTCGAAGGGAGAAGTTTTTTGGGTTTGGTCTGAACCAGGTGGAATTGTTGTCAGTACTGCGTCCTGCACTTAACCTTTATTTTTTTTTAAACTCTGTCAGGTTCTCAGTTCCCGTGGGCAATGACCTTTAAGTGGCAAAACCAGAAGGAAAATTGAATGATTTCTCAAATCAGAAATAAATAAAAATCTGCATGTTGCATTTACTGTGAAATTATCATACACCAAAAATCACGTAAATTATTCAAGTAGTTTTATTTTTTTATACACTCTGAGGCATGCAAACTCATATGGCAACAGCCGAAATAAACATGTCCAATCTATTTCTTCTGGTAGAAAAACCAATTCTTTCTACATTTATATATGCGGCATAATCATGTTGACACACCAGTTCTTGCTAAATCATCAAAGTAAAGCAACATTGAGCCTGGTTAGTACCAGATGGGTGACCAATTTGGGAATTCCAGGCGCTGTATGGAGAAAGGCATCGACACCTTCCTGCAAGAGTTGCAAAAACCTAACATTGACATCTCCTCTAACGGGGATATACATGTGACTGGGGACCACTTATGAATTTCATACTCCCATAGAACTTCCTCCTTTGGAGGAAGCCGGTTAAACCTGCATAGGGTTCGTGCCGTTTCTATTTCAAATTTTTTTTGTTCACTTAGAACGTTTTTGGAATGCTCTCAATTCTCATTATGTTTTGTTTTTTGTTTTTTTTTACATGGTAGTCATCACTTATCAAGGCCCGGAAGCCACTCGGGAATAAGGGTTATTGCATGTACAGTAATCATGGGAGAGTATCGTAATAATTGTTAGTATTGGAGATTTGATAAAGTGTCTTACTTAAGGGGGCGGTTCATCGGGAATTTGTTTATGTTGGACTTGAAGACATCCAAGTTGTAATCAGGTGGAAAACAGGCAAACGGAAGAGAGTTCCACAGGCGTGCACTTCTAAGAAAGAAGCTTTGTTCATGGAATGTACGTTTTGATTTTGGCACAGATAAAAAGTGGGAAAATGTTTGACAGTGGTTTCAGCTAGACGAGTGTTTATCGTGAAAGATTGGCGAAGGGGGACCAGAGATTGGAGCTCAGACGAGCACTTGCCATGAAAGTAACGATAAAACAAAGACAGGCTTGCAACGTCCCTTGTGTGGGAGAGAGGTTGCAGGGAAGAGAAAAGGGCATCCCCCACTAAGCCACAAAGTCTATTTTGTACTCTGTCAAGGCAGGATAGCAGCTCCTGCCCATATATGGCACCAGTACTCCATCCTTGGACGTACGTGGCTTTTATATAGATAGAGATGTTTTTACTGTCTTAACAAGTTGTCAATAAAAATGAATTATTTTTACATGGATAGACTTTGTCTCCGCACTTGGACTTCTTGGTTAAGAGCAAAGGAAGGTAGCAATCATAAATACAGACTTATTTTCTCCCTCAGAGAAATGCCCCTGCTATGTGCTTTGGTCACACATTGACCAATCAGCTTGCAGGGTTTTTTGGGGTTTTTTTTTTAAACAGTCACCACTTATTAATGCCTGGAGACTATGCAAGGATAAGGGTTAATGAGTTTACAGCAGTCATCAGTATCATTAGTAGTGGAAATTTGGTAAATTGGATTACTTAAGGGAACGGCTCATCAAGAACTTGTTTATGTTGGACTTGAACACAACAATATTGTAATCAGCTGGAAAGCAGGTAAACGGAACAGAGTTCCACAGGCGTGCAGTTCTAAGAAAGAAGCTTTGTTCATGGAATCTATGTTTAGGTTTAGACCTAGATAGAGAGTGGGGGAAATTATTGATCGTGGTTTCAACTAGACAAGTGTTTTCCGTGAAAGTCTAGCATGTCAGAACCATAGATTGGAGCTCAGACGAGCACTTGTCATGAAAATAATGATAAAGCAGAGACAGGCTCGCAGTGTCTCTTCTGTTGGAAAGAGGTTACAGGGAAGAGAGAAGGGCATCCCTGACTAGGCTACGAAGTCTATTTTGAACTCTGTTACGGTAGGAAAAGGTACTTCTAGGGTTCACTTATTTAATCAGTTCCAAGAAGCATTACTTTAACCTCTCTTGGAATCACAGTCAAGAATCAGCAAAATTCCTGAAAGCCATGAGAAAAGACGTCCCATTTCTCTCCTGTCACTGACCCTGTCCACTGTATGCCAAAGCGCCAACTATCTTCGCCTGAAGATAGCTGCTCACAGACTTTTGGCAGCGCAAAGGACTTTTCCATTTCTCATTTGGACATTTCTTCAATCTATACTATAATAGTATTGGAACGATTAATCAGAATCGGAATTGGGAATCGGAAAAATTGGAACTTTTTTGAGATATAGGAATCAGTATTGGAATCAGTATCGGAATCAGAAAAAATTGTGCCTATTTTCCAATGTCAAAAACGATTTCTTTAGTTGTCGTTTTTTAAAATTTTATTTTGTTTAAAACAAAATCTTCCACTGCTGGCAGTTATTATAAAATAATAAATATTTACTGTTTTTAAACTAACAATAAAACTAAAATCTATAGATCACTCCCCCCTCCCACAAGTGTGTTTTTACGTTTGAGAAAATATCTGCACATTTAAGACGTGTTTTGACAGTAATCGGGACAAAATAATCATTTCATAGTTAAATATTTTGAGATTTATAAAAATCTGAATCGATTATTGTATCAGAATAAGGAATTTAGTACGGAATCTGTACTTGTATCGGAATCGGGAAAAAATATTAGAATCGTCCCATCACTAATCTATGCCAACGATATGGTTGATTGAATATAAACATTTTCACCGTTGTTATAAAACAAGTTTTTGTTTTTCTCTTCAAACGACTATTTTCGTTACTTATTATAACATAGGAGTTTTCCTTAACACACTCTCTGCTAAGACTCTAGCACCTAAGGGCACTGGCTTACTTTTCCAGCCTTGTATCACATCTTCCTGCAGAGGGGTAGAAGTAAATGATAGGAGATAAGTGTAGTATCTGTTCTGATATTATGCTTCATTCTGTTCCGTCATCGTTCAGTGAAGGAGAAATCCTTCTAGACCGAGGCAGTTTTTTTTTTTTTTTTTTTTGCCCCATTCTGAAGAAGCTAGATTTTTCGCTCGCATTAAAAACAGTCCTTCTGGCTAACTCTGCCCTTGTAAATTTTATAAAGATTTTGCCACTTGTTCTTTAGATAGAATTTACATCTGGGGTGCTTCAAGTATAATTGCTCCAGATAGATTTTGCCAATGTTATTTTTCCTCCAACAAAATTTGCATCTGAGGTGCTTGGATAGATTTTTTCATTCTTATGATATTGCCTATTTAGCTACAAAAATTTACATCTGGGGTGCTTCAATTATAATTGATCCAGATTTTAACGTTCTTTATTTTGATATTGCCTTTCCTTCTATAAAATTTACATCTGGTGTGTTTCAAGTACTTTGTCATTCTTTCTTTTGATATTGCCTTACCCACACCTCTCTGCCAAATTAACCAATCCCACGACTCCACGGCTTGATTTGAACTTTTAATCTCATTTATTTCATCTAAGCTCTTCCTCGTTGTCAACGCAGTGTTTCTATTGTCCATTGAATTTATTGGAAACATTTTTTTCTTGTAACAGCAACGATCATCCCTTTTCTCTTCTAGATGCGAAAAAAAAAAAAAAAATAACAAAACATAAATGAATAAAATAAAATAAAACATTTTTCATAATAGTTTTATTTTGTTGAATTCGTACTTGATGACACTTTTCTATCCCGCCCAAACCTCAAAAATGAGATTCTACTTTTATGTGTGAACACTCTGATAAACTTGGGAAATGAAAAAATAGAAAAAAGAAAAGAAAAAGAAAACAATTATTTTACTGGGGGGGGGGGGGATCAGTTTTGCGTATAAATTTGTATAATGATCCTTTTTTTTATTTTTAATTTTTTTTTACAAGGTGGTCACCACTTATCAAGGCCCGGAAGCCACACAGGGATAAGGGTAATTGTAAGTGCAGTACGTTAGTGTGGATATTTAAAGTGTCTACTTAAGGGGGCGTTTCATCAGGAATTTGTTTACGTTAGACTTGAAGACATCCAAGTTGTAGTCAGGTGGAAAACAGGCAGACGGAACAGAGTTCCACAGGCGTGCAGTTCTAAGAAAGAAGCTTTGTTCATGGAATCTAAGTTTTGATTTAGGCATAGATAAAGAGTGGGAAAAGTTTTTGACAGTGGATTCAGCTAGACGAGTGTTTTTTGTAAAAGATTGGCGAGGGGGGACCAGAGATTGGAGTTCAGACGAGCGCCTGCAATGGAAATAACGATAAAACAAAGATAGGCTTGCAACGTCTCTTCTGTGGGAGAGAGGTTGCAGGGAAGAGAAAAGGGCATCCCCACTAAGCGACGAAGTCTATTTTGTACTGTCAAGGCAGGATAGGCTGGTTTTAGCAGCTCCTACCCATATATGGCAGCAATATTCCATCCTTGGACGTACTTGGCTTTTTCTCATATATACATATATACCCACATACATATATGTATATATATACACATACATACATACACACACACACACACATATATAGTAAGTTATAAAATATATATGGCAATTAAGCTACACAGAATATTCCACGTTTCATCCACACTAGGATTTATCAGGCTTATATATATATATATATATATATATATATATATATATATATATATATATATGATGATGGCAACGTCTTGTCAGACGAGTCCCACTCCCTCAGTCACTGAAAGTCCATGTGTCCGATGATGACTTTTCAGTCCTACCAGTGACTTGCACACCCTCAAGCAGACATGACACTAAAGACGGCTTTGAATCCGTATCATCGTGCACTCTTTGTGATTAACAAGACCTGCCTTAGACAACAGAGCTCGATCACCTCGCAGATCCAAAAATCTCCATGATTGGGTGGCAAGGTTTGGCATTTCCTACCTGCTTTCTTGAGCTTCACTTGGTCTATCTTAGCTGCTTAAAAGTGTTCTGCATACCTGTATATCAGTGCCCGCCACTGCTTGCGATCATACGCCAGGGACTCCCAACTGAAAGCTAACCAGACTCTCCTTGATGCTACCACAAAAACATTTTTTGGGGGCTTGTGCTGGGGTCTTTTGCCAAAAAGGAGCTCACCATAAACCAACTGTTTTGGGAGCTGATAGTCATCAAGCCGAACAAGATGACCCAACGCATCTGGTTCTTAATAACATTGGTAGCAATACTGGTTGGTTTGGCCTTCTTTAAGACGTATGTATCAGGGACAAAACTATCCCACTTTGAATTAAGAATGTGTCTAAAGCAGTGCTGATGAAAACTCTTGAGCAATTCTACATGTGACCGGTACAAGGTCCATGTTTCAGAGGCACAGAGTAAGAATGGCAATACATATATTTGATATACTGACATTTTAGTTGTTAGAGTTAGATCATCATCAGGCAAGAATCTACCTTGTAACCTTCCAAATGTGTCTGATGCCTTGCTGCTTCTCTGTCTTATTTCTGCATCAAGAGTGCCATCATTTGATAAAGGTACTACCAAGGCAGAGAAAACTTTTTACGACTTCAAGACATTTTCCATAAACGCAAATATCAGGTTCCACATACAGATCACCAGAAGTGGGCTGTACATGTGTAACGGGATCTCCCAGGTAGTGCCAAATATCCTATACAGCTAGATGAAGATGGGAGAGGATGAGATATGGTCAGAGGGGGCATGCTGACACTTGGTCAAGGAAAAACAGATGTTTATGAGATTTCTGTCTGCCAGAGAAGAAATAGTATCTTTTTCAATGAAAAGAAAATATAAAATCTGATAATAGGATTCGTGGAATAAGATGTTGTTTTTCTAGTTGGATTTGGTAAAAATGAATTTTAACTACTAATTGAGTGAGACAGGTAGAATGACTTGGATTCAAAAGGTCTGCTTTGGTGTCTGGGAGATGTTGTCATTTGGGTCCACCTGTTGTATTTAGCCACCAAGCCAGTGATAAGTTAGTTGGACAGATAAATAAATAAATTGAACCTAGGGAGAGATATGGTCATGAAAGAGGAAGAAGAGGCCAGTTTTATAAAAACGATTGGCTTTTTAGAGTTAGGGTCCTTTTTTTTTACTGGCTGGCATCGAGGCGTGCACATCGCTCACACCCCGCCTTGGGGGGGGTGCAAAACCCTCATAGGAGCTAAGTTGAAAGGCTCTTGTTCTTAGCTGGGAAATTAATTAGAGGAACTTAAGTTATACAACCTGCATCATGAAGCTCGGATTAAGAAACTCGACTTTTAAACAAGCGGAGAACGATTTCTGAATAATTATTTTGTTGGTTTTTACGAAAATGAACCAGAGTTTTTCTTTCTTTCTCGATTGCCGGCCTGAATGAAGATGCAGTTTATTTCAGGTATGCCCTGACGCCAGATGATGAAAGAGATAGACTGGATCCAGCACGAAGCCAGAGTGATGACCGAAATTGACAATGTTACCACACGGACTTAGAGTCATGCACATTTCGCGTGCCCTGAGCAGCAGAAAAATATTTTCTAGTGACCAGTGAGAGTCTGGTCACCCTTGAGGGGTCCACCACTAGACAAGTAAGAATGTAGCCCTGCTGGGTTGCATCTATGGTCCTGTGAGCTGGGAGTGATGAACACGGCCAGAAGTACATCACAAGTATGCTCCCGTGAACTAGGATAGCGACGGATGCGGCCCGGCCCTCTGACAAGAGCGGGTGTTAGGGTTATACATGACCTTAGTTTTCTTTATGCTGTTAGTCCAAAGCAGGTATGAGCATTCGTGAAGACATCCATCACTAATTGCATATCTACTAGAGGAGTGTGTCACCAGGCCAGGATCATCAGCATACAACAGTTCCCTAACAAGTCCATCACTAACAAGTGTCTTGGCTTGGAATCTTCTGAGGTTGAACACCTTTCCAGTCATTTGGAATCTAATATAAACACGCATATCGCAATCGTGGAAACCATACCAGAGCACAGCAGTTAGAGTGAAAAAACTGTTGGTGCAACCAAATGTTCACCCAAAAATTGATTAAAAAGTTTTCTGAATGTCTGAATACTCTTTATGTAAAATTTCAAATGTTTAGACCCAAAATTGGCTGAGTAATTTGGTAGAAATCGCAGAGGTCAAACTTTTTTTTTTTAACATTGACCCCAATTTTGACCTCTTAACATTTATTGTTTTGGGCTCAAATCAAATTAAAAAGTTTGATCCATGTCCAAGTAACCTACATCTACAATTCCAAGTGTTTAGACCCAACAATCGCAGAGGAATTTGGTAGAGTTTTCAAAGGTCAAATTGTTGACCTTTGACCACTTGACAGCCAAATTTCTGGCTGAAAACCGATTGAAAATTTTTTTTCCCAATTCTCAATACCCCTTATGTCAAATTTTTAGTCTGTAAACTGAAAATTGGCAGAGTAGTTTGGAAGGGAAATGTACACACACACACACACACGCACACGCACATACACAATTTCACTTTTATAGATATATAGATGATACTCCTGTGCCAACTGGGAATTCCAGAAAAAAAAAATTTTGCGTCCAATTTTATACGCGCACGTACACGGGTTCGGTCGACGTATTACTTGTTTCCCTTCTGGTTTGATGCCACATTGTTTCCACCCCCACCCCCACCTCACCTCATTCTTTACAAAATGTTTCTTTTATTAAAGTGTTATATAAAAAATTGGGGGCTCTTAGCAATAAAAAAAAAAAAAAAAAAATTGTGATATTTTGGGATAGGATTTTCAAGTTAAATTCAAGGAAAGACCCCCCCCCCCGAGTGAATGTGGTATTGTGGTAATTGAGATATTTCTAGTTAAGAGTAAGATAGACAATTTTAAGTATTTGAGACCAAAGATGACCAACGACACCTATTTTCCCCACACTTTTGAATGGCCGTGTGCCGAATTTATTTATTATGTACTATTTTTTTTATATTTTGTGCAAATAAATATTTCAAGGTAAATTTTATTTACTTTCCACCTTAACAATCAACTTGCAGTGACGACTTTTGTAGTTTTTCAGGTATGATGAAAACGAATATCGCATTTAAGTTTTCCGCAAACATGTAGTTTTCTGGATATTAATCGAAATATACGCATGCGCTTGCACATACAACAATGGCCACTAATGATAACATAAAGGAATTGCATTGCTTAGTATCCAGAAAACTACATGTTTGCACAAAATTTAAATGCGATATTCGTTTTCAGCATACACGAAAAACTACAAAAGTCGTCATTTTAAATGCGATTAAGGTGGAAAGCCAGTAAAAATTGACGAAATTCAACTTTTACAGTATCTTTTGTTTATTAAATTGTTAAGTGAAAGTACAGAATAGTTAGCTCCTCCCCATATTAAGAATTGGTTTCTAAATGAGGTCGGTATGCAAAAATAAGAATCGTGATATTTTTTGAGGTAGGATTTTCAGGTTAAATTCATTTTTTTCCGGTATCTTTTCTTTTTAAATTGTTAGGTGGAAGTACAGAATAGTTACTCCCACTCTATGTTAAGAATGGGTTTTTAAATAATATCGGTCGGTATTTTGCATATGTACCCTGCTTTTTTTTTTTTTTTTTTTTTTTTTATAGCAACGAGAACCACTTTGTAGAAGTTTTTCTTGTTGTACTTCTTCGGGCTACTGTTCTCATCTTGTTTGTTTGTTTTTGTTTTACGGCATATGAACCCTTTTCAGGTTATTTAATGCCGAATCTAGTGGTTTTGAAGAACAATTTTTTAATAGAATATATATGTATATATTTTTTCAAGTCGGTTTCTATTTAACCTATAGTTGGGACCCTAACAGATACTTACCACTACTCCGGGTCAAAGTGGACTTGGGAGCAATGACAATTAAAGGGTGGCTCCACACTCCCCAAAGCTCGCAAACTGGGATCTCACCATCGGATATAGTTCCTGTTCTCATCTTAAGTGTTATTTTCACAACGTTTCGGTCGATATAACCTCCGACCTTTTTCAGGTGTATCTTGTCGAACTCTGGAATCTGCACGTAATTTTGAACGGAACATTTTATTTAATCCACGGAGATAGCATGTTCTCGTTCTCATCAACCATGATTGGGTAGAAGTCTTGTGTAATTCGCAACTGACTTTTTGAGATGTCCGCCCGCGTTGGAGATTGAACCTTCAACCTTCACAAGAGTATAACGAAAGCATGCTCGCTACGGTCGTGGATTTAATGAAGGGTTTCGTTCGAAATTTCTGATTCCCGAGTTCGACAAACTTTGCTTAATTCGGTGGTCTAATGCGAACCGGTGTGTAAACGTGATTATGCCGTATGAAGATGAGAACAGTAGTCCGAAGAATCTAATCAATCCTCATCTAAAAAAATTCAGAACCGCTTTTTTTTTTTTTTGTGTGTGTGTGTGTGTGTGTGTGTGTTTTCTGTTTACATTACGCTTGTACATCAAACTGAGAATTCCAAAAGTTTTTTTTATTTTGTTGATGTTGTTGTCAGGCCCGGTATTTTGCGCGAACGTACCTGCCAAGTCGTCTGTGCAAGATACGCTGGAGGTTAAAATGAGGGGAGGGGATGCTATCCAATAATAATCATTCTAAGAACTGTATTTTTTTTTCTCAGTAAATGAGTAAGTAAGTAAGTAAGTAAGTATGCAAAACAAATAACAAGCCGTTACATACGTGCGTTAAAACGAATTGGTGCGTGCAACAGTGCAACACATAACAATTTGGTCCTAATAGAAAACACAACAAACGGCGCTTACTCGGAAAGCGAACGAAATACGCGCAGAGAGTACAAAAAGGAAGGTCATTCTGATTGAACAACGTATCATCGTTTGTATCGTCGGCGTTTTTATGTCTTTTTAATAATTTTAAAAAAATAAAAATAAAATGTGTTTTTAGAATATGAAAGTTTTCACTTCACGTGAAATTGGAATTACCAATAACAATATCAACACCAACAACACTCCCCAGTATAAAACCGAACTCTACCCCTTCATACTGGCATTACGACCCGAGAACACTACAACTACGACGGACATTCAGAAGTTTGTGAAAAAGAAAAAAAAAGAAAAACTTCACGCGACCTCTTCTTCACCTCTCTTAACACCGCTTAGAAAGAAACAAACTTCCAGTTGACGCCATCATGCCTGTTACTAAGGTAAGTTGTTGTTGTTGTTGTTGTTGTTGTTATTTACTCAGTGAGTAAATTATTAAATTACTAATTAACTCACTAGGAGTAGTAGTCATACAGGCCATCATCAAACATTTCTCTTTGAGAACATACAACTTGTGGTCTCGAGTGTGAGTGACAACAAGTCCCCCTAGATTTCCAGTACTCCATCTCTTACGATAAACGTTGCAGATGGATTTTGCGTTAACAGCCACTTACCATTGATTTCTCGTTGGCAGAGCGGCCATTGGTCTTCACTGGAATTTGGGTGGTAAAAATCCTCCCAAAGGTCCCGGTTCTCTTTGCACTCATTCAGCGGAGGTCTGGCTAGTGTTTTCTCTCCTCGGTCTTTCTATCCTCTTTACCCCCCCCCTCAGCAGTTATTTGGTGTGGCGTTAGTTTTTTGGAGACACAAAAAAAAAATTGAAGAAAGTTAGAGGGCAAAGGAACTTACAATTTCAGTTTTCATAATTCTATTATTATTATTATTATTATTATTATTGCGCACGTATGGAAACAGTACCCCCATCTTTTTTTTTTTTTTTTTTTTTTTTAACAGCGCATTATTATCGAATGGACAGTAGTCTACCAAACAAAGAACATTTTTAGAAAGTCAATATTTAAATATTTGTAGGGGGTGCTCAGTTTTTAATGCAACGTTCTAGTATCACCCCATTTTACAATTCGATGTTTTTAGGCCAAATTTCGCGAAGTTAGCCTTTTTTTTAGTTTATTTTTTTTTTTATTTTTTTTTTTTAGTTTGGCCTTTTTTTTTTTTTTTTTTAGTTTGGCCTTTTTTTTTTTAAATTTCGTTTTTTAAAATAATCTGAAAAAAAGGTCAAACTGACTGCTAAAAAAGAAAAGGTTTAAGTTGCGAAGTTTGGCCTAAAAAACGTCGAGTGGTTCTAAATTGGGTAATCAATTTACTAGAACGTTGGATTAAAAACTGAACAGCCCCTACAAATGTATAAATATTGATTTTTTTTTTTTTTTTTTTTTTTTTTTTATATAATCTGGTAGACTAATGTCGATTCGATAATAATCAGCTGAAAAAAAAAAGATGAATATAAAAAATAGAGGGGGGGGGGCAAGATTATTCAGGTCCGTAAAAATTTAAGTTGATAACGTTTTGTGTCGAACATGAAATTCTAACTAAAAGAGACTTTGTTGGCCTTCTAAGTGAAATATGTATTCTTTTCTTTCAAAACACTGAATGCGGATGCGCCGCATCGCAAGATGCGCCGATGATGCGATGATGCGCCGCCGATGCGGTCTAGTATCGAAGAAATATGTCAGAAAATCCAACAAGGCTTTGGAGGATAAATTTTCATAATGGGATAGATGCTTCACTATTTATGCACTTATGTTACCGTGCTTTTTTTTTTCTTTTTTTTTTTCTTAATCGTATTTTCAAGTTAAATTCAAGTTTTACGATATCTTTTTATTTATTTATTGTTAGGTGAAAGTATAGAATAGGTACAAAACTCCCCCCAATGTTAAGAATGGCTTTCTAAATAATAACGTTCTTATGTTAGCACGGTAACATAAGTGCATAAGTACCAGGATATATTCTGGAAGTCCGTTAAAGAAAAGTACAACTGGTTGTTGGTCTTATTATTGTTTTTTTTTTTTTTTGGTGCTTGTTAAGATAGTCGACAGATCGATTTTTTTACATTTATTTTTAAGCAAAAACAGTAAGTACTTGATTGATTGTCATGTCGAAAATAGTGATATATCCAAAAATTACGAAAATTCATCTAGTAGAAAATTATTTATAGTTAAAAGTAACTTTTACGGAAAAATGGGGGAAATTGTGGTAAATAAATAAATAAAAATATGCGCGCTCGCGCGTACAAAACATCCAACTCTTTTAACATTAGTAATTACATTGCTTAATACCCGGAAAACTACTTATTTGCGGAAAATTTAAATACGATATTCGTTTTCAACATACCCGAAAACCAATTGTCATCATTTTAAGGGAAAATATGGTACTCATCATGCTTATTAATCCGTGCTGAAATAATAACGTTATTATTTAAAAAGTCATTCTTAACATGGGGAGGGGAGGGTGTTTTGTACCTATACTGTACTTCAACCTTACAATTGAATAAAAAAAAAAAAAAAAAAACATATCATAAAATTTGGAAATACGATTTTAAAAATAGCGCGGATCAGTAAGTGCATTAGCACCGAAAATATTAATGTGGAAACCAAATAAAAATTTACCGAAATTGCCTTTTCCCTAGATTGCGAACACAGAGGACATACTCAATACTCATCTTCCTTTTCGCCACTTTAATAGCTGACGTACTGTTTTTTAAACCAGCGATAGATTTTTTTTTTTTTTTTTTTTACTAAAAACTACAATGTTGTCCTACTCGATGAATTGTTACCAACTTTACAGAGAACGTGAACCCTGCGTAAACGGTGTTTTTACTTAATGATTGCTCCCGGAAAGCGTTTTCTTTCACTTTCTTCGTATATATCTCAGACTTTTTTTTTTAAATCGCTCTCGTATATTTATTTCATTTTTTTTATTTTTTTATTTATTTTATCTTTTTTTTCTTTGGGTAAATTTGATTCATACTTTTATTTCGTGCTTGTTTTTATTTATTTTTATTTCATTTAATTTTAATTTTTTTAAAATTATTTTCTCCACTAAATATTTTTATTTTTCTGTTAAATTATTTATTCATACATATTCAAATAATGCCCCTGCTTTGGGGGCCTCAAATAGTACCTTCCAAAAAGTTTTCGTGCTTAAATAAACAAAAGAAAACTTTTTGCGCATGCGCTTCTTTCAGGGAGCAAGCATTAAATAAAAAACACAGTTTAGACAGGGACCACGTTCCCCGTGAAGTACCGATGAATTTTCTTATTTTTGGATATATTACTATTTTCAACATGACAAGTCAGTACTGTCGTTTTTGCTTAAAACCACGTTTTTTTTATTATTATTATTATTATTTTTAATTCCAAGGTAATATTTTCCAAAGGTGGAAGCAACTAATGAAGTAAATTCTCTATTGATCATTATATTGTACCCAATATATAATAATGGTTTCAAAAATTAAAAAAGAAAATATGACTTGGGTGCCATCAGCTAGAATCGAAACCAAAATATCTAGCGCTCCAGCATCATTTGTTATCTTCTGAGCAACCAACATATGGATATAAAAATTCTTAAAATTAATTGACATTATCGCATAAATGTATATTTGCGCATGTGTAGAGAAACATTTTAAGTCGACTTACATCTATAAAGTTCCAATTTTATTAATTTTGACACTATTTTTATTAAACCAAATTGAATTTGTTCCACAGGTCCAAATCCTCCTATATATCAAGTTTCAAGCCTGTAGACCAAAAAGTGACAAGGTAGTTTGGTAGAGACCATTTCTCACACAGGCAGACACACAGATCGACAAGGTCACTTATATATAAGCATTAAAAGGTAATGTAACATGACCCTAGAAGAAGTTCCCGATGATGCTGGTTAAAATAGAGCAGAGAGGGAAAAGATGACAGCATTAAAAGAAACTGGAATCTTCGGAAGATTTCCATCATTCCAGTAATTATAGGACCAACTGGACTCATGAAAAAGAATTTCAAAAGCTATCTGGCAGATATACCCGGTGAACCAAGTGCAAGAGAGATTCAAACAATTGCACTTAAAGGGACGGTCAGAATCTTAAAAAGATATCTCCGTTGGAATGTATGAGATAGCAAGTGAATGTTTGGCATCCAGTAGGATGCCCCATCTCCAACTAGAACAAAATAATAAGAAAATTGAAAAAAAAAAAAAAAAAGTAGAAATAAGATTTAAAATATAGGACATATCCTAGAGCGGAGGGGAGGGGCACGATGGAGTTATGGAGTCTAGAATAAAAGAATGTCAATACAAATACAGTAGACCCCCGGGATACGGTGGCCCTAGGATACTTTTTTTTTCTTTTTTCTTCAGGTTACGATGTGAATTACGATGTTTTTCCGGCCCATGGTTACAGTATTTGCCCCGCTTTATTTATAATGTTATTTGATTATATACATGTGTATTATAAACATAAACGTAGATTCCATAAACAAAGTTTCTTTCTTAGAACTGCACGCCTGCGGAACTTCCTTCCGTTCGCCTGCTTTCCAGCTGACTACAATTTGGTCGTCTTCAAGTCCAATGTAAACAAATTCTCGATGAACCGTCCCCTTAAGTAATCCAATTTACCAAATTTCCACTACTAACGATTACTACGATATTATCCCATTGACTACTGTACACCCATTTGCCCTTATCCTCGAGTGGCCTCCTGGTCTTGATGAGTGGTGAATTCTATGTGTAAAATAAAAAAAAAAATACGGTACTGTATTTTGTTACTAATATTTAATACCGTATCCCAGGGTTCTACTGTAGTGGAATCAATATCTTTCCTTTTGTAAAAATTAACAACGTACATTTATTTGTGCATTCATTATTATTGTGGACTGTTATCCTTAACTTCGTTGTTGCACCATGTTTTGGCCAACTCGTCCCCTGGCCTTCTTCAGGTGATTAACTGCGACTGGATAGAAATGTTGAGTCTTATAACTTACCCATAGTAATTACTGCTTTCTATATTCTATGTAATCCGAAAAAGTCTCTACCTCTGAATATTTGGTCTACAGAGTTGAAATTTGATATTTGGACCGGTAGCACATTTTCGATTTGATTTTTAGCCAATTAAATAATTGTTAATGGAGTCAAAATTGAAAAATGAATAAATTGATAAATTAAAATTTATAGGTTAAACAACGTTATTTTTTGCAGTTTTTATATACATATTGATTTAGGTCATACGCTCACGGATATGGTTTGGAAAGCTATATGTTTTGATTTCAATTCTAGCTAATGGTACGCGAGTCATTTTGTCACATATTATTTTTATTTTTTTAAATCTTTTGAGCTTCATTTTTTTTGTATATTTATTTTATTTTTTTTTTTACGGACTGTTATCCTCATCTTCATAGTTGTTCTTGTTTCACCATGTTTCGGTCAACTCATCCTCTGGCCTTCTTCGGGTGATTAACCGCAACAGGATAGGAATGCTGAGTCTTGTAACTGTATCCCCAATAATTACTGCCTTCCATAGTTGCTGTTGTCTCGCCACATTTCGGCTAACTAATCCTCTGGCCTGCTTTGGGTAGGATTGAAACTGCTATCCCTAGACAGTGCTCGCCTGGAACTGTAGAGACTCAATATAATCCTGCATAATTCTACCTGAAGAAGGCCAGAGGATTAGTTGGCCAAAATGTGGCGAGACAACAACTATCTTGGCATCATTGGGTATCAGATCAATAAGAAAGAAAATGGGAAGAAAGTGGAACAGGACCTCTTTAGGCCATGATAAACTAAATGCTTTTCATCAGAAGAGAAGAAACACTGGCATTATACTAGTATAAGGACATACAAATAAAACCGGTTTTAAAACATTTAGAAATGAAAAACGTACAAGGGGCAAGAAATAATGGGATTTATTGAAAAAAGATAAAAATGAGAATCGAAAAGAAAAGGTCGGGGGAAAAGAGTAGAAAAAGAAAAAAAATTAACTAAAAGCAAGCCTTGTTTTATCGTTATTTCCATGGCAGGTGCTCATCTGAACTCCAATCTCTGGTCCCCCCTCGCCAATTTTTCACGAAAAATACCCGTCTAGCTGAATCCACTGTGAAAAATTTCCCCCACTCTATCTCCGCCTAAATCAAAACGTGGATTCCATGAACGAAGCTTCTTTCTTAGAAGTGCACGCCTGTGGAACTCTATTCCGTCTGCCTGCTTCCCACCTGACTACAACTTGGATGTGTTCAAGTCCAACATTAACAAATTCCTAATGAACCGCCTCCTTAAGTAAACACTTCATCAAATCTCCACACTAACGTACTGTACTTGCAGCAATAACCCTTATCCCTGAGTGGCTTCCGGGTCTTGATAAGTGGTAACCACCGTGTATAAAAAAAAGAAAGATATATATACATGTATTTCTGTGGAAATATGATTTTTTTTTCAATTATATTTCACTTTTTATATATACAAATCCTTTAAGAAACTCAATATAAAAATATATATATATAAAATATATATAAAATATATATATATATATATATATATAAAATATATATATATATAAAATATATATATATATAAAATATATATATATATAAAATATATATATATATATAAAATATATATATATATATATAAAATATATATATATATATAAAATATATATATATATATAAAATATATATATATATATATAAAATATATATATATATATATAAAATATATATATATATATAAAATATATATATATATATATATAAAATATATATATATATATAAAATATATATATATATATATAAAATATATATATATATATATATAAAATATATATATATATATATATATATAAAATATATATATATATATATATATATATAAAATATATATAAAATATATATATATATATATATATAAAATATATATATATATATATAAAATATATATATATATATATATAAAATATATATATATATATATATAAAATATATATATATATATATATATAAAATATATATAAAATATATATATATATATATATATATATAAAATATATATATATATATATTTTATATATATATTTTATATATATATATATATATATATATATATATATATATATATATATATATATATATATATAACACTATTAGTAAAAAGAAAATAGCTGTTTAGTGGATTTAGCTTTGTTTGTTTGTAAACAGGATATATTGTTCTGTTATTACCTTGAAGATGAGCGAGCTGAGACTGGCTGAGTGCCCAGAACCACGGCCACCGATATATCTCGGTGGCCGTGCCAGAACTCCCTGCTAATGACGATATAACACAGCTGATATATGATACTCATACCTCGGTAGTAAGGGGGCGGGGTATCTTGCGATGTTAGAGCTGGCAATAAATTGTAGAACATATCTTGATTTCACTCTAAGCATGCAGAAAAGATGTTGCGAGTCTATCTCTGCTCTGTCGTTACTTTCATGGTAGGTTCTCGACCGAGCTCCAATCTGTGGTCCCCTTTCCTCTGTAAAATGTTTTGTAACCAATACCCGTTTAGCTACAACATATACTCGTTTGTCTGGAAGAAAAGTGTAGTATCTGTTCTGATACTACATTTCACCTTTTCTGACCTCGATCAGTGGCGGAGAAATCCTTCTAAATGGAGACAATTTAAGTTTTTGTTCCTATCCAGAGTGCCCCTTCTTGGGGAGCTGGATTTTCCCCACATTAAAAACCGACCTTGTGTCTAACTCTGCCCTCATGGGGAGGCAAGTAACCCTCAACAATTTTCCTCAGTCTCTATCCATGACTAAAACTAAACGAAAATTACATGAGCAGAGAATCTTTTCTAGGACTGTCCACCTTTGGAACAAGATACTGCGGGGCTGCTTCTCAGCTGACTATAACAGGTCGTGTTCAAGTTCAATGTAAATAAGTTCTTGTTGATTCGACCTCTTAAATAACCAAGTACTACCAAAATTCCACAATTGATCATCATGGAGTTGTTTAATAACATTTATCCTCGAGTGGCTTTTTAGCCTTGATAAGTGGTGACTTCGAAGTAAAAAAAAAAAAAAATTGCAATGATTTCCACCACCTTTTGTGCTCTAGAATTTATTTTTCTACATAGTCACCACCATTCTTAATGCACTTTTACCAGGAATTCAATGACGCATCTCTGCTTCTGGAGTACGACCACGGCAGGGGTTGCTTTCTTAGAGTCTCACACCGTCAATATCCGTAACAGAGAGATGAAGCTTCCAGGTCATGAAGGAATACGTTCAGTCATTATAACATTGCAATTTGCAATCCCCTCTGATCGATTTGGATGGAATAAAAAGAAAGGAGGCATTAATTTTGGAACACCTTTCTCTTTCCTTCTGTTTCTCTTTCCTTCTGTTTCTCTCTCTTTCTCTTTCCTTCTCTTTCTCTATATATCTTAGTCATCCACACACAGTACTGTTTCACTGTATCATAGCTCATTAGTGCAGCTAGACCAGCACCTTTTTCTAGCCAGGGATTGAACCGACAGCCATTGAGTTGATTATCTCTGGCTCATGGGATCAGTGCTCGTAAATGATCTCCTCGAATATCCTTTGAAATAGATACTCGCCCACTGCTTTTAGAGTGGTCAAGCTGCTTGTTTATTTACAAACAGCTAACCTTGAATTAATATCAATCAAGCAGTGGCTGAGATGCATTTAAAACTTGTTCTACTCAAGGATGGGGGAGGGGGCTTAAGGGGAAATATGTTTATTCAATTATATTTCACCTTTTATTTATACCAGTCCTTTCATTTATGAAGCTCGATGTAACTACAGAGCATATACAATTTGGAATATAGACTTTTGTCATTCATATATAATATATATATATATATATATGAGCAAACAGTTAAACAAATATGTTGAAAAACACTTTGAAATTAGTTAAAAACATATTTAATCTGAAAAGGAAACACTAGATAAATGGATAATCCTTAATCTGCGGAGTTTCGAAGAAATACTTTCCTTCTCATCAGAGGGTAGGAAATTAGCAAAATGCGGGATCGGATTTTGCATGGAGAAGTATTTGATATTATAAGCTCTATTTCCTATTTGGTTTTATCGAGCTTTTACATCTGCCTGAGATAATTTTATAAATATTAATTCTTTAATATTTATAATATACTTTAATTTTACCATCTTGAATCATTTTGGTAAATTTAATTGTAATTTTTATTATATATATATATGATTACTTCATTTAATCACATAAATTAATATACGAAAGTATAAATTTATGCGTAAACTTTAAGTATTTACTTCGACAGTACTAAATACGTAGGTAGAGCTAGGTAGTAAGTTATAAAATATATATGGCGATTACACTACACAGAATATTCCGCGTTTTATCCACGCTAGCCTGATGAATCCTAGCGTGGATGAAACGCGGAATATTCTGTGTAGCTTAATTGCCACATATATTTTATAACTTACTACTATATATATATATATATATATATATATATATATATATATATATATATATATTAGACGGCCTGTCTACGTGATATGTCTGCTGTGACCTATATCCTCCTACAGGCGATTATAATTTCAACCTATCGCCTCTTCTCCCCCTCTCTTCCCCACTTCCTTTGCCTTTTTTTCTTTTTTTTTTATTTCTCTCCTTTTTCCTTCCTCTTATCTCTGTCTCTCTGCCAGACATTGCAAGTTTATTTCTGTGATTTTGTTTATTTTTGTTTTGTTCATTGCCTAGATGTATTGTTTTCTATATTTTTTCTTCAATATTTAAACGGGGGGGGGTATCTTAATTTTTAACTTATTTTATTTTATTTTTTAATGTCATGTGATTGCTCTCCAGACTATAACTCCTGTGAACTTTCTCCAACATCCATTAAGGAGTGGACGTAAAAGCAACATCCACTGATGATGTCTCTAGTTAGTTATAACTAGTTGACTGAAACATAGTATAGTGATACCTAAATGTTTATATATATATATATATATATATATATATATATATATATATATATATAGTGATGAGCATATTTATTGGCACGGTAAAATAAAAGTTAAATTTTGTCTAATAAATTCTAAAAAAGGGATTAAATTAAAGAAAATAACAAAGTATATTATGTATTTTTAACTGGCCTTTCCGATGCAGCAATCGGATTTTAGAAAAAATAAATAACAAAGGAACAACAAACATAATTGCAAAAAACCCTTGTTCAAAATTATTGGCACGGCTTTGTTTTTCTTTTAGTATCAGTATAATATCAATCAATTTCCGGTTTACGTGCTTTCTGAACTTTTTTATAGCCATATTATGCTTGTTTAACGCTAATTCAGTGAATAATTTTTTTCAGATAATTTTTAGATAGCGATTTATTTAAACTATTATAAGTGACTAAATTATAATTTTCAATCGCCATGGTTAAAACTAAGGAACACAGCGAAGACGTCAGGAAGCTTGTTGTAGCATGCCATACCAATGGGGAGGGCTATGATAAGATTTCAAAGAAGCTAAACCTTCCCAAATCCACTGTTAGAGCCATAATAAACAAGTTCAAATCGCAAGGCCACGTTATGAGTTTAGAGGGTAGAGGGAGAAAAAGGATTCTTTCCCCAAGAGATGAACGGAAAATTGTTCGACAAGTAAAACAAAACCCAAGGATCTCTGTTGGGGAGATTGTTGATGAACAGAGCACCTCTGGAGTGAATGTATCTCGACATACAGTTGGTAGAGTTTTGAAGAGAGCTGGTTTAAAAGCATGTCGTCCGAGAAAGACTCCCTTATTGAAGCCTATGCACCTGAAAGCAAGGCTAGCCTTTGCAAAACGTCATATTGATAAAGATGTTGCATTCTGGAAACGTGTTCTATGGACTGACGAAACGAAAATAGAGTTATTTGGCCATAATAAAGTGTCTTATATTTACAGAAAATCTGGCGAAGCTTTCCTGCCTAAGAACACCATACCCACAGTGAAGCACGGTGGAGGCAATTTGATGTTTTGGGGATCCTTTGCTGCCTCTGGACCAGGGCGACTTGTTAAGGTCACAGGTAGCATAAAAAAGGAAGATTATGTTAAAATATTGGATGAAAACCTGAAAGACTCTGCTAAAGAGCTCTCACTTGGTCGTCGTTGGTGGTTCATGCAAGATAATGACCCAAAGCATTCGGCTAAACTGACTAAGAAATGGCTTGAGGACAATCATATTAATGTTTTGGAGTGGCCATCACAAAGCCCAGACCTTAATCCAATTGAAAATTTATGGAGAACATTAAAATTGAGGGTAATGCAAAGGAAGCCTAAGAATCTTATTCAATTGGAGGATTATTGTCAGGAAGAGTGGGCTAAAATTACTACTGAAGAGTGCAACAACTTGGTTGTAAACTATGAAAAGCGACTGAGGAAGGTAATCAAGGCCAAAGGCTATACAATTGATTATTAAATAAATCGTGCCAATAATTTTGAACAAGGGTTTTTTGCAATTATGTTTGTTGTTCCTTTGTTATTTATTTTTTCTAAAATCCGATTGCTGCATCGGAAAGGCCAGTTAAAAATACATAATATACTTTGTTATTTTCTTTAATTTAATCCCTTTTTTAGAATTTATTAGACAAAATTTAACTTTTATTTTACCGTGCCAATAAATATGATCATCACTGTATATATATATATATATATATATATATATTCGCCCACATATGGAGTATTGCTGTCATATTTGGGCTGGTGCATCGGCTACTAGTCTCTCGCTCCTTGACAGGGTTCAAAAGAGAGTCGCAAATCTAATAGGCCCTAAACTGGCATCTAAGCTTCAGCCTCTGTCCCATCGACGAAACGTTGCATCCCTCTGCCTGTTCTACAAGTATTTTAATGGTGAATGCTCTGAACTGCAAGCACTTGTGCCCCCACGACGTGAACACCCTCGACAGACCCGACAAGCTGCAAAATCCCACCCCCACACTGTAGAGATCCCTACATGTAAAAGATCTTTCTACTCCGGTAGTTTCTTCCCCAGAACCGCTAGTCTTTGGAATTCCATTCCAGATCACTGCTTCTCCAACTGTACTGACATGCAGAAGTTCAAGTGCAACATGAACCAACATCCCGCTGCCCAAATCCCTACATAGTACCCCAGTAGTTGTTTCCCCTGATAGTAGCCCCCTACACCAAAGTGGCAATGTGCCTTGTTTGGGGTGAAAATGTAATAAAAAAAAAAATATATACATATATATAAATTTGAGGTTGCTATTTTCCAGAGGTAAGGTAACCAACGAAGAAATAGGTTAATACAAGAGTGCTCAATAACGGAGTAGAGCAAGTTACACTTTCAATTTGTTTTACATAAGCAGTAATGTGTTGCTACACAGTCATGAGCATGTTTCGGTCTTCTAGTATTTAGTAACTAGAGACCTGTTCAAGGAACAACGCTTATGTTCAAAAGCAGAATTCTTAATGAAAAATTAAAATCTACTTTCAGCAAAAGGTTTCTAATAAAAAAAGGGTCAAGAGATGAAGTTCATCTGTGCGGAGAACTAGGTTGATTAGGTGTGGATTTATTTATTTATTTTTTATGTTGGGGTTAGGGAATGAAGTTTTGGGCGGCTATAGATGCTATCTGTAACAAGTGTTTGCTCTGTCTGCTGCCAGTCTAAAACCTAGTGTATTTTAGTTCTTTATTTATTTTTTTTCTTAGTATTTTGATGTCTTTTTGCGAAAAGGTTAAGATTCACCCGAATCTTTTGACCATTTCTTGGACTCCTAAGGATCGATTAAGGGGGGGGGGAGACATAAGAAAGAAAGGGGAAGGAGGGAAAAGACAAAGGAGGATGGCAGAGGGAGATGGAGGAGAAGAAGGAAGAAAGGGGAAGAGAGGGTAGGGGAAGAAGGGGCCATAACTTTTTTAATAGTGGTAGTTTGTTTTCTCTCGCTTTACCAAAACCTGTTATCCTAGACCACCTTTGCCATTACATTTCGTGAGTTTTATGTTTGTTTATTTATAAATTTGCTATTTATAGTCTTAAACGTTTCGTAATAGTAATAATAGTAATTGCAAACTCAGAATGTGTATCATTACTAAACCTTTAATGATCAAATGCAGTCATTTGTTATGACAGCATTTAAAAATGGAGGGTGACTGATTGGGAATTCTTTTGGAGTTATTTGCTATTAACTAGCAATGACATTACTTTATTGAAGGTTATATTAATTATTTGTAAATAAAATAGTAATACATAGGATCTTGTACATGTAAATAAAAACTGCACACACACACACACATTGTAATGTTACATAATTCCCTGAAGTAGATGCACATCTCATGAGTGTGTAGCGACATATTACTTTTTATGTAAAAACAAATCGAAAGTCTATATATATATATATATATATAATGAAAGTGAACGTGCCTGTCTGTGTGTGTACATTTCCCTAAGCAATAACTCTGCCAATTTTCAGTCTACAGACTCGAAATTTGATATACAGAGTACTGCGATTTGGGAAAATCGATGTGATCGGGTTTCGGCCAGAAATTTGGCTGTTAAGGGGTCAAAGTTCAACGATTTGACCTTTGAGAACTCTACCAAACTCCTCCGACAATTTTGGGTCTAAACGCTTGACAGTTTAGATATTGGTTCTTTGGACATGGATCTAACATAATAAATTGATTTGAGCCCAAAACAATAAATATTTAGGGGTCAAAGTTAAAAAAAAAAAATTATCATTTTTTTTTTTTTTTTTTGCTCAACATACACCTCCAAACACCCGGGCAACGCCGGGCACCCATTGCTAGTATATCTATAAAAGTGAAAGTGTGTGTATGTCTGTGTACATTTACCTACGCAATAACTCTGTTAATTTTAAGTCTGCAGACTCGAAATTTGATATACAGGGTACTGAGATTTGGGAAAATTGATGTGACCGGATTTCGACCAGAAATTTGGCGATTAATGAGTCAGAGTTCAACGATTTGACCTTTGAGAACTCTACCAAACTCCTCCGACAATTTTGGGTCTAAACACTTGAAATGTTAGATAAAGGTTCACTGGACATAACTTGATTTGAGCCCAAAACAATAAATTTTAAGGGGTCATAATAGGGGTCACAGTTTAAAAAATTGACCGCTTTTTTTTTTTTTCTCAACATACACCTCCAAATACCCGGACAACGCCAGGCTTAAATATATATATATATACACACGTTTATATGTAATTTAACTGGTTGTGGCAGTTATTATATATGGATAAATAACAAAGTTTTCATTTAGATAGTTCAGTAGTACGATACTAGAGTTATATTTTTCTGTAAAGATACCACGTTAATAGGAGTAGACACACAGGTATCTACTCATTTTCAAAAAATTTGTTACAGCCCCCTCTCCCCCGATGTTAGCATATAAGAATATAACAGTTCATCAAATTATAATTTGCACAACATACCAATATATATATATATATATATATATATATATATATATATATATATATATATTTACCTATAAGTATGGCTAACAAATTATAATTTAATGGCTGTGCCCCCCCCCCAAAAAAAATTGACAATTATAAGCAGAACGACTCATAGAAATCTATCTATATTCTTTTTTCATTTTAAGATACTTTTATAGAAATGTTTCTAGTGTGTCACAAAAACTATTTTTAAGTGTCACGCTCATACATTATTTCCATAGCTAATATAACATACTGATCCAACGGGTCGCGGGTAGTCTAGTGTATATATATAATATATATGTATCCTAATATCGAGACGCAATAAAACACATATATATGGATATATCTATACTCGTAGCCGAATTGATTATTGAAATGCTCATATCTTTGGTTGTATGGACGAAACTACCTGCAAATTTGCATGCTTTTTGAAGATTATAATAATATTCTATGGGTAAAATTTTATGACAATTGGTAATAAAGAACCTATATTTTCAAACCCCAAAAATATGCCCAAATTCACTTACATTTGTATATATAGTGT
>NC_136512.1:13755702-13808202 GCF_053919585.1 Euprymna scolopes
ACACAGACACATTCACTTTTATAGATATACTAGCATTTCAGCCCGGCGTTGCCCAGGTGTTTGGATGTGTATGTTGAGCAAAAAAAAAAAAAAAATAAGTGGTAGTAGGAAGGCAGGCTCGAACCCATACTGCAAAGGAGGAAAAGAACGGACTAAAACCTAACATTTATGCTGTTACGACCACCGCCAAACCGGAAGCGACATTTTTTTAAAAGTAAGGCTAGACAATCTAAAGGAGAGGATAACTTTAAAAAATATCGGCGAAAAAAGTTACCCCCCCCCCCGTAGACAAGTGCCTAGTTGAAGGGGAAGATATTAATGTTTTCAGCCAATTTTTCGATATTTGTCGTATGAAAGGTCGAACTTTAAAACAATACTGATCTTGGTAAAATCCGTCGCCTCTATTGAAAGTTTAAGGCAGACATGCAAACATACATACATACATACATATATTGGTAACTAAAAATTTTAGACACAAACTGATGAAAAAGCTTGACCTATCTCTGAATACCCTTTATGTAAAATTTCAAATATTTAGACCAGAAATTGTCTAAGTAATTTGGAAGAGACCGCAGAGGTAAAATTTTTTAAAACTTTGACCCCTATTATGACCCCTTAATATTTAATGTTTTGGGCTCAAATCAAGTTATTTAGTTAGATCTATGTCCAAGGAACTTATATCTAAAATTTCAACTGCGTAGACCCAAAATTGTCAGGAGTTTAGTAGAGTTCTCAAAGGTCAAATCGTTCAACTTTGACCTCTTAATCGCCAAATTTCTAGCCAAAAACCGATCACATCGATTTTCCCAAATCTCAGTACCCTGTATATCAAATTTCGAGTCTGTAGACTAAAAATTGACAGTTATTGCATAGGGAAATGTACACAGACGCACAGACACGTTCACTTTTATAGATATATAGATATATATATATAGATGTGCAACCTTTCACCTTGAAGCCAAGATCATTCTGGGAAATATTTAGATGCATAAATGATAAATATCAGTTGTTTAACTTCAAAGTCACACAGAAACGATCTTAATCGTGTAGCTGAACATTTATCGCTTTGATAGAAATAGCAACAGTTTGGGGAACATACCTTCTGTTGATCTCGCTCTAATGCTATTGTTAAAAAGCACCTTGATTCTTAACAATCACGTGATTGTGACATTAACATTACACGATGTGAGTTTACTGAAGAAATGAAAATATCAAATAGAATTGTGTTATTTTTGATCGTTCGGACTACTGTTCTCATCTTGGGTTTTATTTTCACAACATTTTAGCCGATATAACCTCCGACCTTTTTCAGGCGTATCTTGTCAAACTTCAGTATCTTTCTGTCAAACTCCTGAATCTGCATGGACTTTCAAACGGAACCCTTTTATTTAATTCCACAGAGGTAGCATGCTCTCGTACTATCAGCCAAGACTGCGCGGAAGTTCTAAATAATTCACTATTGTACTCTTGAATGTCGACCGCACTGAGGATTGAAACTAACAATTGAATATTAACAAGTACTCGCGGACAATCCTAGCATGAATTTTAGGAGCCTTAAACCTATTTTTGTTTTTAGATTTGGATTCTTACTAATTATATATAAAGTAGTAACGTTTGTGTGTGTGCCTGTGTGTACAACTCTCCTACAGCCTACACCACTTGACCAATCATGACTAAACCTGGCATGATGATGGTCTCCGACTTAGAGATAGTGCACACCATTTTTCAAAGCCATGGTCAAAGTCAAAAGATTAAGGTCATATTTGGTGCGGCTCTTCATAAACTCCCTCGCCTAGATATGGTGCACAACATTTTTCAAGGTTAAGATCAAAGATTAAGGTCATAGCCTATGTATATATACTCTCCTACAGTTCACACCACTGGACTAATCATGAACAAACCTTACATGATGATGGTCTCCGACCTAGGGATGGTGCACACGATTTTTCAAATTCAAGGCCAAAGGTTAAGGTCATATTTGGTGCGGCTCTTCATAAACTCCTCCACCTAGTGATACTGCACACAAAGTTGGAGTCTGCCACCATCCTGGGGGCCGCCACTATGGTGCCGACCAACTTCTTTGTGAATTTAAATCGGATCACCCTCCTTCACCCCTACTTTCTCAACCAACCTTGATGAAATTTGGCATGATAGTGGTCCTTAACATAGGCCAAAATTTATGGCACTGTATCTTAACTTTGACCTTCCAAGATAATGCTGCCAAAAACAATGTAACGGATTATTAATGATCCTTTTTTCTTGAAATGAATCTAATTCTTTTGAAAAATTTAAGATAATATTTTCCCCTTTCTTTAGTTACTCTTGCAACATCCACTTACTGCAAGGGTGCTCGCAAAGCAGGTACCCGAGCATAGAGCAATGCCTTCGCGAAGCACGGGTATTTCTGCTAGTATCACTATATTACTACATAATATTACTACACACACGCACACATGTATATAAAATGAACTTTGTGCGTGTGAGTGTTCGTTCTCTATATACTTGAAAGCGGCTGGCCGATTTTTATGAAATTTGACACAAAGGTATTTTATGTGCCTGGCAGTGTTCTTAGATAGGTTTTGTATCAGAATGTCTTCCACAAGTATCAATAATTGATAATCAAAATAATCCAATGTAAGAAGTAATATGCGATTTTGACCAAAGTAAACATCTTAAACAGCCTAATATCACAAGTAAATTTGGAAAGTTTTATTACCACACAAGCTAAAATTCAACCGTAGGTTCTTTGATATGAGAGGGGAGCGTTCAAAATGAATGTTACTGTTTAAAGCATAATTGCACTGATACTTGACTTTTGCATTTTAAACTTTAATTCAAGCCATTATAAAATCAACAGTAGGTTCTCTCTACAGTTCAATATAGACTACAATGTATTGTAGACTAAGTCACTGTGGAGAGGCATGTGAAGCTTCCTTTCAGTGCACCACGATGACTCCCCAACTAGAGCAGACAATCAATCGATTTGATTAAAAAATGGGTTATTTCACCGATTTCGATGACATTAAAAATATGGAAGGGTGAAAAATTTATTGATCATCATTCAATCCTGGGCAACGTCGGATCTGCCTGCTAGTATAAAAGGGGTTTCATTCGAAATTCCGTCCAGATCCCGGAGTTTGACAGAAACATTTCCGAGTTCAACAAGATACATCTGAAGAAGGTCGGAGGTTACATCGACCAAAACGTTGTGAAAACAACACTAAAGATGAGAACAGTAGTCCGAAGAATCCAAGGTTGAATTATCAATCCTCACCTCAAAAATTCGTAAACGTAATAAAGATAATTTTATTTAACTGATTATTTTATATCTTCATTGTTTTGAAATAATAATAATAATAATAATAATAATAATAATGAAATGAAATCGTGTTAGGAATTTTTCATGGCCTCAGACAGTGGACAGGATGGTTTGTTAGGCTTTGGTAAACAAAGGAATTCTAGAATGTGTCTGCAAAATTCTGTCTAGAAAAAATTCTACGTTGAAATCAAAGAAAAATGTGCACAACGTTATTGACGTCAATCGTAACGTAAGCAACATAGACAGACAGAAAAAGTGCAGACGGATGATGGAGCAAGAAAAATAGTTGTGTAGAGGCATAGCAGATTGCATTAAGCCAAGCACACGGCAGACCATAGTTTGTATTTTGCAGCATAGACGCGTGTGTAAACATGCACACAAGCCCTCTTAAAAGTTGTAGTATAGTAACAGTCTATCTAATAAACATTTTTTTTTTTTATACAAAGGAGTCATCACTTATCAAGGCCCGGAAGCAACTCAAGAATAAGGGTTAATGAGTGTACAGTAGTTAATGGTAAAATGTAGTAATTGTTAGTAGTGGATATTTGGTAAATTGAATAACTTAAGGGGATGGCTCATTGAGAACTTGTTTACATTAGACTTGAAGATGACCAAATTATAATCAGCTGGAAAGCAGGCAAATGGAAGGTGTGCAGTTCTAAGAAAGAAGCTTTGTTCATGAAATCTACGTTTAGGTTTAGGCACAGATAAAGAGTGGGGGGGGAATTATTGATAGTGTTTTCAGCTAGACGAGTGTTTTTTGTGAAAGTTTGGCGAGGAGGGTTCATAGATTGGAGCTCAAACTGTCTGCCAAGCTTCAACCCCTGTCCCATCAACGCAATGTTGCATACCTGCACTTGTTTTGTAGATACCTTAATGGAATATACTCCAACAAACTCGTAATATGTGGTGCCTTCACAACATAAATAAGTGATGGGATGGTTCCGATATTTTTTCCGATTCTGATACAATTAGTGATTCTGTACTGAATTTGCGATTCCAATACAATTACTGATTCCGATTCTTTATAAATCTCTAAATATTTAACTCTAAAGTTGTTGTTTTTTTTCCGGGATTACTGTAGTAACACATGATAAATGTGTATGTATTTTCTCAAATGTAAAAACACACTTGGAGGTGATCTAAAGATTTAATTTAACTTCAAAATCAATAAATATTTTATTATTACCAACAATGGAAGATTTTTGTTTTAAATAAAATCAAATAAAAAGAAAAAGATAATTAAAGTAATGGTTTTGACATCAAAAAAAATAGGTACAAATATTTCTGATACTGATTCCAATACCTCCAACAGTTCCAATTTTTCCAATTCTGATTAATCGTCCCAACATTAGTAAATAACCCATAACTAACCTGACAAGCAGCAAAATGTCACATCTCCGTTGTAGAGGTCCCCCCAGAAGCCTTCCACCCTGAAAATTTCTCCTTCCAAACTGCTAGACTTTGGAATTTCCTCCCTGTTTCCTGCTTCCCCGACTGTACTAACATGCAGAAGTTTAAATGCGTTGCAAATAGATATCTTGCTACTCAACTCCCTATGTTACATTTAAACTTCTGCATATCACTACAGTCGGGGAAGCAGGTAGCAGGAAGGGAATTCCAAAGTATAGTTGTTCAAGGGAAGAAACTATTATAGTAGAAAGCTTTTAGGGGCGTCAACAGTGAAGGAGTGTGATTTTGTTGCTAAGTGGGTTTATCGGGATATGTACGTCGAGGGGGCACAAGTGTAATGAGTTCATCAGAACTCATTCCATTAAAATACTTGTAAAACAGGCACAGATGTAACATTGCGCCGATGGGACAGGGGTTGAAGCTTAGTTGACAAAACAAGACCTATTAGATTGAAGACTTTGGGGGGGGGGGTATCCAAGGGAGAGACTGGCGGTAGATGCACCAGCCCAGATATGATAACAATACTCCATGCATGGACGAATGATGGCTTTGTAGAGGTTTTTTTTTTTTTTTTTTTTTTTTTTACACAGTGATCACCACTTATCAAGGCCCGGAAGCCACTCAGGGATAAGGGTTATTGCAAGTACATTACGTTAGTGTGGAGATTTAATGAAGTGTTTACTTAAGGGGGCGGTTCATTAGGAATTTGTTAACATTGGACTTGAAGACCTCCAAGTTGTAGTCCAGTGGGAAGCAGGCAGACGGAACAGAGTTCCACAGGCATGCAGTTCTAAGAAAGAAGCTTTGTTCATGGAATCCACGTTTTGATTTAGGCACAGATAAAGAGTGGGGGAAATTTTTCACAGTGGATTCGGCTAGACGGGTGTTTTTCGTGAAAGATTGGCGAGGGGGGACCAGAGATTGGAGTTCAGACGAGCACCTGCCATGGAAATAACGATAAAACAAGGATAGGCTCGCAACGTCTCTTCTGTGGGAGAGAGGTTGCAGGGTAGAGAAAAGAGCATCTCCCACTAAGCCACGAAGTCTATTTTGTACTCTGTCAGGGCAGGATAGGCTGTTTTTTGCAGCTCCTGCCCAGATATGACAACAGGTACAATATACTCTCAGGTGTGAGATCTTAGAATTGATTTAATGCTAGCCTAAGTAGGTCAAAGGTCAAGTACACGGAAAAGGTGACATTCACACTTTTGGTAATACCTTTGTAGATGTGATACTTTGCCAATATAGTAGCTAATGAAATCTCGCATCTTATATGACCTTGACATTTGATATTGATCCTAAAATGTTCAATCAAAATCGAAAATTTTTTTTTTATTATTCCTCTACATATATATTGAGAAAAATATTGGTCGTTCATTTGTTATCAATATATTTGAACTTATTATCTATATATCTATAAAAGTGAACGTGTCTGTGTGTGTGTGTACATTTCCCTATGCAATAACTCTGTCAATTTTTAGTCTACAGACTCGAAATTTGACATACAGTGTACTGAGATTTGGGAAAATCTTTGATCCGTTTTCGGACAGAAATTTGGCTGTTAAGGGGTCAAACTTCAACGATTTGACCTTTGAGAACTCTACCAAACTCCTCCGACAATTTGGGGTCTAAACACTTGAAATTTTAGATAAAGGTTCCTTGGACATGGATCTAACTTAATAACTTGATTTGAGCCCAAAACAATAAATGTTAAGGGGTCATAATAGGGGTCAAAGTTAAAACAATTGGCCGTTTATTTTGCTCAGCATACACCTCCAAACACCCGAGCAACGCAGGGCACCCATGCTAGTATATATGTATATATATATATATATATATATATATATATATAATATATATATATATATATAATATATATATATATGACACCAAACCAACCAGTCATCCATTATTGTTCAAATAAGACGGTCATTTTGGATAACTTGTTATTCTTTACCTAATGTTTACATATTTAAAGTATGTTTCTCAATAAAAAAAAATGTGTATTTCTCAATAGATTTTAGCTCAGAAAGATTTCTCATATAATAATATTTGAATTCATTCAAGGAGTGTCCTCTATGGTACAAGCATTGTCGACTATAACTCTCCATTCATCTCCCTCCCTTGAGGCATTCATTAATTCATTGTTGCTCATTATTTTTTATGTTGCCCAGGTGTTCAGACTGTCAACGTATGTTTCTCCCTGTCGTCTCCTGCTTCTTCTACCCACAATCTTTCCCGTTATTCTTTGCTGGTTGTCGGAGAGTAGTTTGATGGCGATCGGGTGGCAACTGTCTATCATGGTAATCCTTACAGAGGTTTTCTGATTCAGTACAGACAGTAATTTGCAGTTTCTTTCTGTCCGAGCAGTGCCTATTATCCTGGCCATTGTACCCAGAAGTATCGTCTGCTCTACACTACAAAATAGGAAACCATGAACAGAATTATTTCTGTTTGGTTCCGTAATACATCAGTCACCTGTTTTCCATGACCTCACACTTTCCTGATAGGAAGGAGGGGGGGGGGGGTAAGTGAGTTTTATACCATGCCCAAGGGTCTCCCACAGACGAGCAGAAGGAAGGAGGCGTCTGACTTTTCCTTTGACAGTAGTGCTGCCCCGCTACCTAATATTTAACAACAAAAAAAAAAAATTGGCACTTATGTATGCCAGTGACATATTAGCAACAGAAACGAGTTATCGACTCGTTTTTTTTTTTAAAGAGAACTGACGTCTAGCAGACATGCGAACCTCAAATATAAACAAGTGTTTACGATAACGCAAAAATATATAATAACGAAATAAATAACAAAAAAAATATGAAAATGGAAACATTTATTGTATAAAAAGTGTATCAAAATATAATTTTAATGTATTAATATAATTTCTTTTCAATGGGTGATTCATCACTGTAAATAAAATAATAAATATGATAAATACACAAAACATTTATAGATTGTCTTAGAATTATTTGCTTTCTTTTTTACGGTAAGGCTGTGTAAAAATGTAGCAAAAAATGTTAAAAACATGAAACATTTATAGAGGTTTAAGAATATATAAACCTCTATAAATGTTTCATGTTTTTAACATTATTTTTTTGCTACATATATATATATATATATATATATATATATATATATATATATATTATATATATATTGTACAGAGAGATTGTATAAAAATGTACCAAAATATAATTTTAGTTTGCACACACTTTTAGAAAAGGAAAAGTTATCGACCCCTGTTCTTTGGCTGACAAGTGACATCTGTCGGCGGTTCTTGAAACTAAAATACACACATTTGCCTCATGTCACTGACAAGTAGAAGTGCCAAAAAATCTATTAGCTGCTGTGGACCGTCGTGCATAGTCGCGTTCATCCGGGACACTACGTATAAACCTTAAAGTTATCCAATATGGTCCAAATAAAACGGCCATTTTGGATAACTTGTTATTCTTTATCTTATGTTTACATATTTAAAGTATGTATTTCTCAATACAAACTGTGTATTTCTCATTAGATTTTAACTCGAAAAGATTTCTCAAAAAAAAAAATTTTTTTTTTTTTTTTTTCCACAATCAATTCACGCCTTAATTTAATGACTTCGCCCGGAGACCATAAATAAATGTTTTGAAAAATACCATTTTCTTACAGGAATTTAATATACTCCTGTTTTGTTTCTCAAACGAGCACTTAATATGAACATGGTTATTATATAAAGGCCAGTTGCTTGTATGTGTAGCTAAAAATCAAAAACTACAAAACAAAGATCCGCAATATTAGTATATTCTTGATCAGCGTTGTCGCCGTTGTCCTAAAATAAATAAAATCTAAAATGTCGATAAAATTATTCCTTTTTCTGTTTCTATTTCAAGTGTGTATTTCTCAATGCAAAATGTGTATTTCTCAATAGATTTTAACTCAAAATGATTCTTTAATAATATTTAACAAAAAAAAAAAAAAAGATTCTAATGGCTACACAAATTTTTTTTTTTTTTTTTTGTAATCAACTCACGCCATGACTTTGCTGTGTTTAGTGAGAGGAGCTGGTTCAACCCATCCTGGATGAATGCTGTCAAGTCAAGTGCTGAAATAATAAATTTATTATTTAGAAGGCCATTCTTAACATAGGGACGAGGAGATTTTTTTATGAACTATTTCTGTACTTTCACCGAACAATTTAATAAACAAAAGATACAATAAAAATTTAGTAAAAAGCGCTTGAGTTTCTTATGTGAATTATAATGGAGGAAGGGAGACACTTTCTACATTGACACCGTCTTTCTAGCAACTGAAACTGGATTTCTATACCATATGGTAACAATCTTTACCATAAAACATTTTTTCTTGTTTTTTTTTTTTTTTGTTTTTTTTTTTTGCTAAAACTTGGATTAAAAATCGTTTGCAAAATAACATATTAGAATTTTTTTGTTTACATTTTTTCACAAAGATTGTTGTATTTGAAAATTGGAATATTGTGCAGAATGAACATTTTTGACATTTACTTTATTTTTTATTTTAAATGTATATAACATTCCATTGTTAGTTTCTCTCTCTCTCTCTCTCTCTCTCTCTCTCTCTCTCTCTCTCTCTCTCTCTCTCTCTCTCTCTCTCTCTCTCTCTCTCTGACGCATACATATTTGTTACTTGAAACATACTCAGTTTGTATATACCAATTGTAACAAATTAAAAATTCTTTCTCATCTTTATAATAAAAACAATTTTTTTTATATAAATTTTGAAAATTCCGAAAAAATCAAAGCTCAATGGATACCTTTTTATTGGGTTCCAGATCATATATAGTATAATATAATAATTCTCCAAGTTTCAAATATCAAGTTTTCTCAGTTGGTCATTTATTATATTTTAAAAAGTAGCCATTACAATATTGTTTTGTATTGCAACTAACAAATCTGCATCTGATGAGTATGTGACTAAATATACAGCAATAACATAATTTTGCAATAACATATATATATATATATATATATATATATATATAACTACCTTTTTTGCAATTTTGTAAGTACCAAATTTAAGCGACTATTCATCTGAATTTAATAAATGAAGGCTCGTTGGAAAGGTAATGACTTGAATTGTAAAATGACATTTGCTCATAAGGTCGCACATTAAGGGGATCATTTATCATGCAAAGCCTACTTTGGCACTTTTTTTTTTACAGCCATAAAATGTTTCAATCATAGTCATTTGTATTCCTAGTTTTACATATGAATTACAAAATACCTGGTATTTCCCCAAAACCTCTGATGGAGGGGAGACTAAAACTTGCTACTATGGTTTTAAATGATCTGAAATAACAGAAAAGGGACACTTGATTCCAAATATTTCTCATGTTATAATCCCCCCTCTTTGGTTTTCATACATAAAGTAAATTTCACAATGTATAAAGATTATTTGATACTGGAGATATTTATAATCGTACCCTATTTCCAAAAGAGAGGAGATATAACATATGAGAAATATTTGGAATCAAGTCTCCCCTTGCTGTTATTTCAAATCATTTGAAACCATAGAAGCAAGTTTTAGTCTCTATCCATCAAGGCTAGATGTTTTGGGGAAATATATTGTCTCCTCTTCTGATGAGAAGCATTTAGTTTCAAAATACCATAGCTTAAATAGGTTTCTCCCTTATTTCTCTTTCATTATTGATTTGATAATGTAATACAGTTCCTATTTAACGTTACTCTTTATCTTATATATATATATATGTGTGTGCGTGTTCATGGGGAAATATACTTATCCAGTTATATTGTATCTTTTCTCAATCCTTTAATTTATGAAGCTCAATGTAACTACAGAGCATATACGAATAAATGACAAGAAGTCTATATTTCAAATTCCAAGATGTTGTCCATTTTACCGTTTATTTCTTTCAACATGTAAAATTTAACATTTTAACATGTTAAAAGAAATAAATGGTAAGATGGGCAGCATCTTCAATTTTGGAATATAGACTTTTTGTCATATTAGTGATGGGACAATTCCAATATTTTTCCCGATTCCGATTCTTTATAAATCTCTAACTATTTTACTATAAGATAGTTATTTCCCTGATTTTCATAAAAACACTTGTTAAATATGCAGAAATTTTCCTAAACATCAAAATACACTTTTGAAAGATGATCTAGCGATTTTAGCTTTACTGGTATTTTTAAAAAATCAATAAAAAATATTTATTTTATTATTATTACCAGTAATGGAAGATTTTGGTTGAAACAAAATCAAATATAAAAAAAAAAAGACAATTAAAAGAATCGTTTTGACATCGTAAAATAGGAATCAATTTTTCTGATACCGATTCCGATACCCATAAATCTTTCGATTTTTTCCCAATTCTGATTCAGATCGTCCGAACACTAATATATATATATGTGTGTGTGTGTATATATATATATATATATATATATATATATATATATATATATATAATAACAATTTTGCTATATTCCAAAGTTCGCAGTTTTATTCATCTTACCAGCCAATCAGTTTTTCCAAAACAACAAACTTTGGTACATGTTTACAGATTATTCGTATGTCAACATAAAATATTTCCTTGGATTGTGTATAAGAATACAAAAGCAATGCTCCTGATATATACGATTAGTTTCCTTCTCATACAACTTGTAAATAGCTCCCAGTTTTACCATGAATTTGCATACAATATAGAATAATTTTTCATTTAAAATGAAATAAGGCATTTTATATATATATTTTTTAAACCAAAAAGAAATCTTATAGAGTTTAAGTCGATACATAATAGCTTTCCTTCATAAAATCAGATAGTCGCCCACAAAATACGGGCCAAGGTAAATTTTGTTTGCTTCTTCCTGAATTTTCCATATTACATCATTATGCATTTACGTCTTTGAGAACTTTCTGGTTTTTCTGATGAATCCACCAGAAGGAAATATTCAATGTTAGCATACAAATATTGATTATTCCTCGCTAAAGAAACAAATCTGTAAAAAAAATGTACCAGAAGTTAATATTTTAGAAAAATGATGGCTTACATAAATAAAACCAGGTCGGTAGTATTTTGAGTAGCCTGAGATGTCAGAAAATTTCTATTTCTATGTCTATCCTTGTGGTCATGTTACTAGTAAGGGTGCTGGAGGTAAACGTTTCATCTGGGCTGACGTTACCCGCCTCATAGTCAGGGACACGAACCTTGGATTAACCACTAAGGAGGCTGTCCTATCAGCAGGTGCAAAGTACCGGAGCTGCTATATTACCATTTAGTGAATGGATTCTGGACCATACAGGAGTTTCTGGTAGGGCCTCTCGATGCCATACTAGTGGGTAATTGTTACGGCTTTACCTTATCATGTGCTACAAAAAAAAATATATATTTCTTGTCTTTTTCTCTCTTATTTTCCCTCTCTGTCCTGCTCCAACCAAGTCTACCGATCTGCTCCACAAACCCCAAAACCTCAATCATGACAAATCTCCAAAAAAGAAACACGAATAAACCTAGAATTCCATCCACCAACGTAGACCCCTACTACCAAGTCTCCTTCTCCAACATCAGGGGTCTACGTTCCAACCTTCCAGAGGTTGAAACACAATTACAGGAGACGAAACCGGACATATTCTTTCTAAGTGAAACTGGCATAGGGCCAACCACTTCTCTAGACGAATTTATAATTAAATGTTACTCCAACTTAACATCTAAATCTGATCCCCAAGATCGCAATGGGCATGGAATATGTGCCTACATCAAAGATGGCTTTCCATGTGGTAGGGATATCTCCAGAGAAGACACTAATTTACATTATATCTGCTTTCTGGTTGCACTAGCTTACACCACTGCATTTATATTTGCCCTCTATCGCCCCCACAACAGTGGAGTTACTATCTTTAAGAGCATATCTGAGAAAATTGACCACATCCTGTCTGCTCATCCTTCGGCTAACATTCACATTTGCGGTCACTTCAATGTCCATAATGTGGAATGGCTGACCCACTCAAATAAAACCGATGACAAGGGGAGGTTTTGTCACGATTTTGCCATTGCCTATGACCTCACTCAGATTGTTCACGAACCCACCCATGTGCCCGATACACCCGGTCAATATGCAAGCCTTCTAGACCTTTTCCTCACAATTTCCCCTGAGCTGTGTTCATGTTCCGTTCTATCTCCTCTGGGATCCTCTGACCACTCTGTTGTAGCAGTTAGATAAAAATGAAATGTAATAAGTCTTCAGACGTACCTCTCCACCGTACTGTATATCGATACTCTATGGCTGACTGGGATAGCTTCCGTACATTCATATCTGACCTACCTCTGCATTTCATGTTTAAAAATGATGTGTTCTCTATAGTATCAGACCTGACCGAATGGTTAATAATAGGCATAGACCAATTCATACCATCGAAAAAATTCCAACGAAAACCTAACAGCCTGCCATGGTTCTCCCCTGAATATGCTGCTGCCATCGCGCACAGAAATCAGTTTTTCCATAACTACCAACGTAATAGATATACTGAGACTAAAGCTGCTTTCAGGACTGCCAGCAACCACTGTAAAAGAGTAATAAAAATGTAAGAGAACTATATGCTCAGTCTGTTAAATCCAAAGTCGTTGATCAGCGGCTTGGTTCCCACCAGTTCTGGCAAATAGCAAACAGGATCTTGAACAGATATGTGCATTCTATCCCAACCAATCAATGGACCTGAGGTCATCTCGTCAGCATCAGACAAGCCAGACTATTTGCCAAGAACTTTGCAGCTAATTCTACCCTATGCGACAATGACCATCAACTTCCTGTATTTCCTCCTATAACAGACAACACGCTATACAACATACAAATATCTGTGTATGAGGTCGCCAAGCTTATCAAGAACCTTGATTCCAGTAAAGCAACTGGCCCTGATGACATTCCAGTTATAGTGCTGAAAAAGCTCCAACCAGAACTTGCCCCCATACTTACAAAACTGTTTAAGCGTTGCCTTAAGAAGTGCTTTCCAACACCCTGGAAAACCTCATCAGTATGCCCTGTATTTAAGAATTCAGGTGAAAAGTCATCTCCCTCTCAATACAATAAGTCTCCTGTGTGTCATGAGTAAGTTGCTGGAATCCATATTAAATAGAGAAGTAGTCAACCACCTCAACAGAAACAACCTTCTTAGTGACACGCAATATGGTTTCCGCTCTGCTAGATCTACAGCAGATGTGCTAACGGTTATATCACACAGGATTAGTGAATCTCTTGACAAAGGTTTCCTCTCCAGGGCAATTGCTCTTGACATATCAAAGGCCTTCGATAAGGTATGGCATAAGGGCCTACTTCACAAGATTTCCAGCTACGGTATTACTGGAAATGTTTTCTCAATCATTAAATCATTTCTCTCCGATAGGTTCATAAGAGTAGTAGTTGATGGGCAGAAATCAGAGGCTCACAATATTAATGCTGGAGTCCCTCGGGGGTCTATCCTGGGTCCAACTCTCTTCCTGATCTACATCAATGATCTCCCAAAAAACATACTTAAATCATTCGTTGACATCTATGCTGATGACCTGACCATCTATGACAACACATCAAAGGCCGTAAATGACAAAGTTCTAATTCTCTCTCCTCTGATCTTGAGCACGTGGTACAATGGGGAAAGAGGTGGCTGGTCACTTTTAATGCATCCAAAACCAAGCTTCTATCCTTAAATCATCAACGCTCTGATCCCCATCTGGCATCAATTGAAATGGAGGCTCTATGTTTTGACAAGCTTCTGGGTTTGACCTTTACTCCTGATCTAAAATGGAACACGTACATGAAATCTGTTGCCAGGGACGCTGGGAAAATGGTGGGATCTTTCTACCGCTCCAGAAGATATCTCACTACTGATGCAATTCTCTATCTTTATAAAAGCCAAGTACGTCCAAGGATGGAGTACTGCTGCCACATCTGGGCAGGAGCTGCTAAAAACAGCCTATCCTGCCTTGACAGAGTACAAAATAGACTTTGTGGTTTAGTGGGGGATGCCCTTTTCTCTTCCCTGCAACCTCTCTCCCACAGAAGAGACGTTGCAAGCCTGTCTTTGTTTTATCGCTATTTCCATGGCAGATGCTCGTCTGAGCTCCAATCCCTCGTCCCCCCTCACCAATCTTTCACGAGAAACACCCGTCTGGCTGAAACTACTGTCAATAATTTTCCCCACTCTTTATCTGTGCCTAAATCCAAACGTAGATTCCATGAGCAAAGTTTCTTTCTTAGAACTGCACGCCAGTGGAACTCTCTGCCGCTTACCTGTTTCCCACCTGACTACAACTTGGACGTCTTCAAGTCCAACATAAACAAACTCCTGACAAACCGCCCCCTTAAGTAAGACACTCTATCAAAACCCCCAATACTAATGATTACTACAATACTATCTCATTGATTACTGTACACGCAATAACCCTTATCCCTGAGTGGCCTTCGGGCCTTGATAAGTGGTGACCCCCATGTAAAAAAAACAAAACAAAACAAAAAACCTTGGATTTTGGAATATAGCAAAATTATTATTGGTTTATACATGTTCTGTTGTTATATAGCTTCTGATTTAAAAAAAAAAAAAAAAAAAAAAGAAAAAAAGAAAGGGATTTGTATACACAAAGTGCGAAAAATAATCACAAAAAGCATAAACGGCGCTTCTACACTATTGGGACGAGATTTTTATAGTCAATAAATGGAATTTTCGGATAAAAAAAAAACAATGGTTTGAACAGATTTTTTTTGTCAATTCTAAGAAGTTACAGTGGTAGCTTCCAAATTATGGAACCGAAATTACCTGAATATTACTGAATTATTAAAAATAAAAAAATAAAACTTAAATCGTGGTAGCATGTGAAAATGTCGCCATTTTCTTTAAATTGAAAGAGAAAATTACCTCCCTTAACTCTCCTGTGTCTTACGATCGCTTTCATCAAATTCTATTTCTTTATTTTTTTGAATAAATAATTTTCTACCTTATCGGCTTTCGTAATTTTCGGATATAATCATCTTAAAAACGCGAGGAATACGTAGATACCATTGTTTTCATGTGAAATTCAGTATTACGAAATTTCGTCCTAGTAGTGTAGGAGCGCCGCATAAACCTATATCATTTTATGTATCTACATAAATCTTATAAGGAGATACATTTTATATATCGATTTACAGTATTTACTTCAACTGTGCGCAATAAAAGTTAAAAAAATTATGTGAAAATCTCAAGGTAGAATTATATGCAGAACACTAATGAAACTTGCTAATTGACAGTTATGGAGTAGAGTTTTTTACTTAAGTGTATAGAGGCCTCAAACTACATAAGCCTTTTTTTTTCATATAAACTAGCATGGGTGCCCGGCGTTGCCCGAGTGTTTGGAGGTGTGTGTTGAGCAAAAAAAAAAAAAAAAAAAAAAAAAAGTGGTAGTAGGGAAGCAGGCTCAAACCCGTACCGCAAAAGAGGAAAGAACAGGGAAAAAAAATGACGTCTTTGCTGTTACGACTACCGCCAAACCGGAAGTGACGTAGGTTTAAATTAAGGCTAACAATCGAAAAGAGGGGATGACTTTCGTAAATATCGGTGAAAAAAGCGACCTCTCCCTGTGCCCAGTTGAGGGTGAAGAAATTAATGTTCTAAGCCAATTTTTCGGTATTTGTCATCTGAACGGCCGAGCTTCAAACTGATACTGATCTTGTGAAAATTCATCTTTTAATTGACTTGATTCCAAATATTTCTCATATGTTATATCTCCATTCTTTGGTTTTCATACATTAAGTAAATTTCACAATGTTATAAAGATTATTTGATACTGGAGATATTTATAATCGTACCCTATTTCTAAAAGAGAGAAGATATAACGTATGAGAAATATTTGGAATCAAGTCTCCACAGCAGCAAGTTTTAGTCTCCCTTCCATCAAGACCTGAGGGTTTGGGATATATATATATATATATATATATATATATATATATATATATATATATATATATATATATATTACTTCAGAATAAAATTATCTAACAATCAACTGGTATGGAAACCTATGATTATAAATCTTACAAGATATTACTGGCAGTAATATTCTATAAGTACTATCCCACCTAAATAAGAATTGTTCGATATACAAGATAGAGCAAATAAATCAAATTTTAGTCATTCAATGGATTTTAAAATTTATGACGTGTAAACCATTATATTTATTATTTATAAAGTGTAAACCATTATAACTATTTGTTAATATTTTCTCCTCTGAAGAGATGGTAGATATCGAAATCCTATGGGATAAGGAGTTATAATATTTCAATTGTATTCTTTATTTACATAGAATAATAAAAATCTTTGGATTTGAAATTCAAGCATTTCACGTCATAAATTTTTAAATTCATTGAATGACTAAAATTTTATATATATATTATTCTTCAAGGTTAAAATATATATATATATATATATTATTCTTCAAGGTTAATATATATATATATATATATTCTTCAAGGTTAATATATATATATATATATATTCTTCAAGGTTAATATATATATATATATATATATATATATATATATATATTATTCTTCAAGGTTAATATATATATATATATATTATTCTTCAAGGTTTATACATATATATATATATATATATATATATTATTCTTCAAGGTTTATATATATATATATATATATATATATATATATATATATATATATTATTCTTCAAGGTTTATATATATATATATATATATTATTCTTCAAAGTTTATATATATATATATATATATATATATATATTATTCTTCAAAGTTTATATATATATATATATATATATATATTATTCTTCAAAGTTTATATATATATATATATATATATATATATATATATATATATATTATTCTTCAAAGTTTATATATATATATATATATATATATATATTATTCTTCAAGGTTTTTATATATATATATATATATATTATTCTTCAAGGTTTTTATATATATATATATATATATATATATATATATTCTTCAAGGTTAATATATATATATATATATATATATATATATATATATATATATATTCTTCAAGGTTAAAATTATCCAAAAGTAAGAAAACATTGAATTAAACAAGGTTGTTGGTAGTATTCAATAAAAAGAGCAAGATATTTATTCAATTTAAGTAAGCAAAATTGCCATTAGTCGCAACAATAAATCTACTATTTCAATCTAAAGACTTCACCAGGCGATAAAAACAGCCTCTGATCTTATGATAAAGATCAAAGGCTGTTTGTTTTTTTTTGTTCAACTGAATTGAATAAAATAATAAAAATTATGTGTGTTTTGTCAATATCTTTAACCTTGAAAGTAATGTTATTTGTGTATTTTTACCTATTGCTCTTTTTATGGCATACTTTGTCATGCTCAAAATACACTAAGTGGCTGTAGTCATGAAAAACAGAAGTAGCAATATATGAGGCTAATTCTATACCCAGCTTTATAAACGTTTTCCGAAAAAGGTTTAAAATGATGTTAAATGTGCATTAATTAAGGCTGGTAATTCAAGGTATAATTATACGTAGCATACGAATGAAAGTTGGAATAGGGTTTGTTACTTAATTGCACGAGGCTTCAAATGCACCACATTGTCGTAGTTTTCATGTAAAAGTTGGTGTTCCCTACTACGCATATCCGTCATATCTTAAAAATATAACTCACAAATTTTATTGTCTCTGACCTGTACTCTCTCTCTCTCTGTCTATCTATCTCTCTATCTATCTGTCTATCTATCTATCTCTCTATCTCTCTCTGGCATTCAAGATAGCTTGTTAAATAACTGTTTTTTACGTCATCTGGCGTCAGCTCTGTCATAAATGTCCCTGACCTGATTCCTGATCAGTTTTCTTGGGCGATACCATTCTTTCGTTGATCGTGCTGTTCGACCTATTGACGTCATGAATAAGGAATGTTTTCGTTTTCTTTGTTTCTTTCAAAAATAATTCTTTCTTTCTTTCTTTTTTTTTTTTTTTTTTTTTTTTTTTGAGGGGTTTCTTTTACTTCAATTCGTCTTTGGACAACCCGGGTTCAAAATCCTGAGTCCTGCCTAATAATAGCATTACAGTTCTCCAGATATACTGAAACACCCGTTTTCTTAGTAGCAACCCTACCCATGCACCCCAGGGATTATCGAAGGTAGTTAATACCGCTTGATGGGTATACTCGTCTTGAAAAATACTGCGAAGTGTTCGTATAAACAAGCAATAATAATAGAAGTATTTATGTCTGTTTTTTTGTATTTTTCATTATTATTATTATTATTAGTGTTATTATTATTATCATTATAATTATTATTATCATTATAATTATTATCATTATAATTATTATTATTATTATTATAATTATTGTTATTATTATAATTATTGTTATTATTATAATTATTGTTATTATTGTTATAATTATTGTTATTATTGTTATTATTATTGTTATTATTATTATTATTGTTGTTATTATTATTGTTGTTATTATCCGATATCGCCTTGACGGCAGCTTGTTCAACCTCAGAAGGCTGCAAGCCCACACAAAGACTTTCGAGCATATGATTCGAGACCTTCTCTTTGCCGATGATGCAGCCCTTGTTGCCCATACCGAAAGAGCTCTGCAGCATCTCACATCCTGCTTCGCAAAGGCTGCCCAGCTCTTTGGACTCGAGGTCAGCATGAAAAAGACAGAGGTCCTCCACCAGCCCGCTCCTCGGGAAGAGTACAACCCTCCCCACATCACCATAGGTGAAACCGAGCTAAAGACAGTACACCAGTTCACCTACCTGGAATGCACTATCACCTCAGATGCAAAGCTCGACAAGGAAATCGATAACCGACTAGCCAAGGCGAACAGTGCTTTTGGCAGACTATACAACAGTCTGGCGGAATAAACACCTTAGGAAGGACACAAAAATCTGTGTCTACAGAGCCGTAGTACTGCCAACCCTTCTTTACAGCTCTGAGACATGGGTAACCTACTGCCATCACATACGACTCCTCGAGCGTTTCCATCAGCGCTGTCTCCGCACCATCCTCAATGTACTCTGGTATGACTACGTCACCAATGTTGAGGTCATCCAGCGGGCAAGGACCACCAGCATCGAGGCTATGCTGCTAAAGTCACAACTGCGCTGGGCTGGGCACGTCTCCAGAATGGAGGATCACCGACTGCCCAAGATAACTCTTTACGGCGAACTATCCACCGGCTCCCGTGTTAGAAGAGCTCCGAAGAAACGTTACAAGGACTCTCTGAAGAAGTCACTTGAAACCTGCCATATTGACCAACGCCAGTGGTCTACTCTTGCTGCACACCGTGTCACCTGGCGACGCACTGTTCACCAGGCCGTCACCTCCTTTGAATTCTCTCGCATAGAGATCCTGCGCGAAAGACGCTACAAGAGGAAGATTCGGGAAGTCTCAGCAACCGCACCTGATGGAACTTTTGAATGCAGCCGCTGTGGCCGAGCCTGCTTGTCTCGCATTGGGCTCATCAGCCACAAACGTGCCTGCAGTTGACGTGGACAACCACCTTCAAAGAATGTTCGTTCGCGAAGTAAAGCCATTGATTATTATTATAATTGTTATTATTATAATTGTTATTATTATAATTGTTATTATTATAATTGTTATTATTATAATTGTTATTATTATAATTATTACTATTATCATTATAATTATTATTATCATCATTATTTTATTTATCATTCTTATTATCATTATTATTATCATTATTTTTATTATTATCATTATTTTTATTATCATCATTATTTTATTATTTTATCATTATTATCATTATTATTATAATTATTATTATAATTATTATTATTATCATTATTTTATCATTTTTATTATCATTATTTTATCATTTTTATTATCATTATTTTATAATTATTATTATCATTATTTTATCATTTTTATTATTATTATTATCATTATTATTATCATTATTATAATTATGACATTTTTTCTTGAATTATTTTGATGATGTTTCAACTGTTTACAGTTCTATCTTCAAGATTTCTTAAACTCGTAAAATTACAAAAATTGAAAAAAAAATTTCGTCAAAGCAAGCCCCTCAATCATATCATTTCTAATGGATCCCTTCATTAATACCTGATATAATGCCTTTCGGGACAATAGCACAGTGTCTGAAAGTTTTTTTCACCCTTAGAAGGAACTTCAATGCGTGTTGACACTCGATTGCCTTAGGACAACCTTCCCCTCGAATGAATACAGTTTTTACAGCCAGAAAGGCTTTCTTAGTGTCCTCTTTCCAGACGCCACCGTTTCCTTCAGTTTATGTAATATTTAGAGAGGGGGTATATATTTAAATGCTGCCCACATCAGCATTATGTGGCACAAGACCGGAAAGTGAGAACCCCGCAGGCTCCCCTAAAGAAGGGGCACTCCTGCAATTTTAAAAATTGCCTGAGTAACCCCATCGGCATTTCCCGGTCGGGGCGCCTCAGGCAGCAAGCAATAAACTTGCCCCACCGGAAAGCCCGGTGGCAAGGCCTGGGAGGGTGGACCTCCTAGGTATTACCCAGGTGGTGTACCTCAGTCCAACAGGTGCTGGGTCGGTTCCCGGCCCCTCACCTGTTGGGCTGAGTGTCAAGTGACGAATCCTTGATGTGTACTACCCTGTCTCCTTGCAGCCGAAGCCGCTAGGAGACATCCCATCACAATGAACTTAGGGGTATGTTTGAAGAAAATTCGAAGGTTCTATTTATAGACACTGGCAATAAGAACTGACCAATCAAATGGAGTCACATATTGCTAGCAATCACTCAGAAACCGGAATTGCTCCATAGAAATATTGGATCTTTTAGAATTGCCGCACATAATTTTGTGTATCCAGACAATAAAGATCTTTGCTCTTTGCCTGCAAAATTTTAAAAATCCAAGACTTATACAGGTCAGCTCCATACCGAAAACTCTTTTTCATCTCCAGGACTTGTACAGAATAGCTACCCATCGGGAACTCTTCTGAAATTAAACATGGCTTTCAATTCAAATTTTATTCCTTCTTCCCTGGCAAAAGCAGGTTGAATTTTGTTTGTCATGCAGACTTTCTCACGGTCGTTAGATTTCCTTATCTGAGATTATAAATCCATAAACATGGAGTTTCGGGATTCATTACACACTAGCACGGTGGTTCCCAACCACCGTGCCATGGAACATTGGTGTGCTGTGAAATAATTACTGGTGTGCCGTGATAGAGGTTTTAGATGGAAGTTGTAAATTGTTATAAAAGGAAAAAAGTTTTCCTAGCGTTATTAACGGAGTTGTTTGTATTAATAAATACCAACACACGCATTATTAATTATGTGATATTGATGCTTAAACAATAAACAGAGAAAATAAAAAGTTATATAAAGCGTTTGTTTAAATTGGGAGATATTTTTAATTTTCCATAACAATAAACATTGTTATTCTTTATATCCTTTTCTTGTTTACAATATTGTGTGTGTGTGTGTGTGTGTGTGTGTGTGCGCGCGCGCAACTCTCCTACAGTCCACACCACTGAACGATCATGACCAAACCTAATGACATAATTATGGTCCCCTACCTAGGGATGGTGCACACCATTTGCCAAGGTAACGATCAAAGGTCAAGGTCATAGTCTATGTATATGTGTATATATACTTGATAAGTGGATAGTCCTTAATCCGTGGAGTTTCGAAGAAATACTTTCCTTCTCATCAGAGGGTACGAATTAGCAAAATGCGGGATCGGATTTTGCATGCAAAAGTATTTGATGAAACTGCAAATAAGTCAAAGATCTTACTTGATAACAAAAAAGTGAAGCAGAGGGAATATGTTGAAGAAAAAGGTGATTACACGTGAATGGATAGTCTGGTGAAAGGTAAATAATCACAAGGACGGTAAAATCCAAAAATATAACTCCAAGAAAGTTAATTGAATTTCCATTTTTTTTTTTTTTTTTTTTTTTTTTTTTTTTTAATTCAATTTTCACCCCAAACAAGGCACAGTGCCACTTTGAAGCAGGGGGTTACTATCAGGGACTTAATTAGCAGGGTCATTATGAAGGGAGATGAGTAGAAAGATGTTTGTTTGTTAACATTACACTTGAACTTCTGCGTATCAGTACAGTTGGGAAAGCAGAACCCCGGAAGGGAGTTCCAAAGACCCGCAGTTCTGGGGAAGAAACTATTGGAGTAAAAGGCTTTCTTGCACCTAGGGATCTTTACTGTAAAGGGATGAGACTTAGTAGCTTGTCGGGTTTGTCGGGGGTAGTTACGTCGGGGAGGTACAAGTGTTTGCAGTTTGTCAGAGCATTCACCATTAAAGGATTTGTAGAACAGGCAGAGGGATGCAACATCTCGTCGATGGGACAGAGGCTGAAGCCTAGATGACAGTTCAGGACCTATCAGGTTGGCGACTTTCTTTTGAACCCTGTCCAGGAGCGAGAGACAAGCAGCAGATGCACCAGCCCAGATGTGACAACAGTACTCCATACATGGGCGAATGGTGGCCTTATAGAGGCACAGGATACTGTCAGGCATAAATAGTTTTCTAGCACGGTAGAGGGAGCCAACCTTCCTTGCAGCAGCCATGGCAATGCTCTCAATGTATCTATTCCAGTTCATATTCCCTGTAAACATTAGGCCGAGAAGTTTAAAAGAAGTACTTTCAGGCAATGTGTTCTTGGCCATTGCTATTGGTGGTAGAGAAGGTATTTTGCAGTTATTGAAGGAAACAAGCTTAGTCTTAGCAGCATTGAATGTGACCATCCATTTTTGTCCCCATTCCACTACAGATTGGAGGTCATCCTCTAGTGTTTCTGCCATTTCCTTGGATATGTGATTTGCACAAGTAAAATCCAAGGCAATCACATAATTATTAACTGGGTGTACTTATAAGCTCTATCTCCTATTTGGTTTTATTGAGCTTTTGCATCTGGTTGAGATTACTTTATAAATATTAATTCTTTAATATTTATAATATACTTTAGTTTTACCATCTTGGATCATTTTGGTAAATTTAATTGTAATTTTTATTTTATATATATATATATATATATATATATATATATATATATATATGATTACTTCATTTAATCACATAAATTAATATACGAAAGTATAAATTTATGCATAAACTAAGTATTTACTTCAAAAGTGCTCAATACGTAAGTAGAGCCAGTTAGTAAGTTATAAAATATATATGGCGATTAAATATTTTATAACTTATATATATATATATATATATATATGTTATAAAATATTTAATCGCCATATATATTTTATAACTTACTAACTGGCTCTACTTACGTATTGAGCACTTTTGAAGTAAATACTTAGTTTATGCATAAATTTATACTTTCGTATATTAATTTTATGTGAGTAAATGAAGTAGTTATATATATATATATATATATATATATATATATACACTCTCCTACTGCCCACATTACTGGACCGATCATGACCAAACCTGACATGATGATGGTCTCCGACCTAGGGATTTTAGTCACTTCAGGAGGTAATTAAAAATGTTAAACACCTTAAGTAATAGGTGCTTTTACAACACCCACTTACTGCAAGGGTGCCCGCAAAGCAGGTACCCGAGCGTACAGCAAGGTCCCACGCGAAGCTTGGGCATCTTTGCTATATCTTTGATAAAAATGTTTGTGATACTAAACAAATGTTAACCATTGTGATTCTTTGTAATTATTTCGATTTTTTTTTTTTTTATGCGTAACAATATAAATGTCGACTTTGATATAACCTATTTACTTTAAAGTTGCATTTCGATCACTTCGGGAAGTAATTAAAATTTTTTTTAAGCATCTTAAACAATAGTTGCCCTTACAACATCCACTTACTGCAAAGCGGGTACTCGAGCGTACAGCCAAGTCCCGCGCAATGCGTGTGTATCTTTGCTAGTATGTTATATTTTGGTGCTGTAAACTAACGTTTGAATTGAATATGATAAAAATCCTCTTTGATTTATTATTTTGTTCAGTGTTAGATTCAGTTCACCTTTAATTATGGACAAATTTCTAAAAAGAAAAAGTGATCGTGGCTGTAATAATTCTATAACTTTACTAGCAGGGATACCCGACGTTGCCCGGGATTGAGTGAGGATCAACAAATATTTAACATTTCCAATACTTTTATCTGTGATCGAAATCGGTGAAGATTCTTTACCAAGTGCATATTAATGAATAAATACCAACTTGCATATTATTAATTACGTGATATTGATGTTTGATTATCGCAAATATTAAAAAAATAAAATGTATCATAAATAGTTTGTTTGAACTGTTAGATGTTTGGGAATTTTTCATAAAAATAAACATTGGTAAGCAGTGTTGATTATTCATTTGAATATCCATTTTTGTTTGATAGGTGTGCCATAAAAATTTAAAGGCATCAATAGTGTGCCGCCATGTAAAAAAAAAAAACAACAACAAAAACAAACTTGGGAACAACTGCACTAGCAGATAATCCGGTGTTGCCGAAGAATGAATGAGGAACCCTATATACCCCTGCTTCCACCCCTGAACCCCATATTACCATTTTCATTCTTTTCTTTTTAATTTCTGTTATTTTAAAGCACATGATAGGGCACGTGCAAGTGTTACTGTAAGAATTAGGAGTGAACGCACTAAGTTCAGTGAACTTCTATCATTACTAACCAGCAGAGAGTTACCACCGCTGACCAAGGGAAGCGTCTATCAGGCATGTGTATGTAGCCATCACCATATCGTATGGATCCGAAGATTCTATTGTTGACATTGGTTTCCCTCATATTTTTCTAGTCCAAATTCTTTCTAGAAATACATCAGGTACTTACAGGAGGGGGCCCACATAAAGGTTACCAGCAACTTAATTTTTGTGGAATGAACTGGATTCGAACTTGGAACACCCAAGTCGTTAGCCTGTGTCATTAATCACTTGACCACTGCCACCTCCCATGCAGTGTGATGTATGGAAGTGAAACTTGAACAGTGAAGGTTGAGGATATGCGTTGCATGGAGAGAAATGATATGAAGGATGTATGATGTGAGTCTTAAAGTCTGAGGATGTATGATGTGAATCATGCTTGGATCTGATGATCTCAGAGGAAGATTAAATCTGGGGAGTATAAGATGTGTGCAAAACTGAAGACTTTGATGGTATGGTCACTTTGAGAGGATGGATGAGAGTTCTTGCGTCAGGTTAGTTGATGTGGAACAATTACACTAACAGCGTTAGTTGGCAAGGAAAAGCTAAGGAAAACATGGGAGGAAGTAATTAAAATGGACGTGAAGGATGAATAAAGACCTGGGCAGAGATAGGTTGGTTTGGAAGTAAAAACATAGTCCAATGTAAACAAATTCTTGTTGTGCTCCCCCCCTCTTAAATAATCAAATTCTACCCAATTTTCACCACTAACGATCACTACACTGTTATCTCTGTGACCACCATACACTCATTAATACTTATCCTTGAGTTACCTTCTGGCCTTGATAAGAAGTAACTCCCTTGTAAAAAAAAAAAAAAAAAAAAAAAAAAAAACTTCTAAAAGCCATCCAACACAAAACATCCATTACACCAGTAATGATTATCTTTGCTATCTATGGATGCTGACCCGCATCTTTATTAACATCAGCTCGGGGAGGGGAGGGGAGGGTCCTCAACACCAAAGCCAACAGAGTCCAGGCCATTGTTGAGATGGCCTATTTCCTGTTGGCTGAAGTGTGTCTTTGGTTTTGTGCAGTTCTAGGTGGTCCACCTTCCCAGGCTTTGCCTTCTCACTCTGACCAGGGGTCAGTGTATTGGACCGATAACAGTCCTAAAGAAAGACGCAACTAAATAATTTGGTGGAAACAAAATATATTGGAGAAAAGAGAGATGTCTGTTCACATCACATTTAAATTTTCACATGTTAGTACCGTCAGGGAAGCAGGAAAAAGAGACAAAGCAAAGTCCTGGTCTTTATAGTAAGCAGAAGAATTCATTGTAATCCGTAAGATGGATACCATTGCAGTTAGTTCATTGCTAATCGCCTGAGGCGCTCCTACCGAGAAATTCCTATAGGGCTGCCCAGGCATTTATTGCAGGCTGGCTACACTACTCTTTCTCTAGGGTGTTGGCTTTTCAGATTCTATTTTCCGACCCTTGTCTTACATCATGCTGCTGTAGGAGGAACAACAGTTATTTAACAAGATATCTTGAATGGAGAGAGAGAGAGAAAGAGAGATAAATCAATATATCCTGTATTTCATACTAGCAGGTACCCGACGTTGACCGGGGTTAAATGATCATCTTAATGTCACCGTGGGAGAGAGATGAATAACTTAAAGTTCGCTTTTTGTTTAAAAAAAAAAGAAAAAAAGTTTTTAGCAGTACTTAGCGATTTAGAGACATGGTAGATTAGTGGGTTAGGGTTGCTGAATTATTAGCACGAAATCTAAAGGTTTGGCATAGTGTAACCTTTTCGTCACCAATATCAATGTTTCCTGTCACACGCAACCCTCACCCATTCTAAACGATGACAAGTAACAGTTATCTGTCTTCAAGGGCACCGGAAACAATTAATTTAAAATGTGGGGTTAGTTTTTCAGAAATGGCATGCATGACTTTTTCTTTTTCTTTTTTTTTTTTTTTTGTACTGTAAAGTTAAGATTTAAATGCATAGACAACTGATAAACAGATACATATACATAATAGAATGGCACTCGTGAGAGGGTGTATTTCCGCCAACACCAACCATCTTTACAGTAACAGATGTCTCGTTTTGTTTGAAAATGAACTCAATTCAGATGGCTGTATTGGTTTACTATCCGCTGTCATCAAATCCCCTTTTTTATGGAAATCGCTCCAAACAAGGCGTGAAGCCACTTGATGTAAGGAGCTAACAAGAACGAAAGATAATTATCAAAAATACAGGAATATCTATTAACATTGGTTTTGAAAAGACCAAGACTATAAGTTGGAGGAAAACAGTCAGTGGGAAGAGTTACACAATCCTACGATTCTGGATTAAGTAGATGTATGAGGTATCAAAACATGAAGACCACTAGACCAACGATTCAAACGAGCTGTTCTAAAGAACACATGCCATAATAGTATTTATAGAAAAGACTGAGATGAGCAACATCACGTCTGTGAGAGAGAGGTTGCAGTGAAGAAAAAAAGTGTGGGTCTAATTAAATTACAGATACGTTTCAGCATTCTATCAGCAACCTTCAAATGGGATTGCAATTCACAAGTCCAAATATGACAATAGTACTCCATATATTGGGTGGAGAGGGCGTAGGAGTTATAAATAATGATATTTATTTTCTCCTTTGGAGAACAGCCCCTGTGGGGTGATTTGGCCTCATCCATCCATTGAAGGACTATGTCAATCCCTTTGGGAATCACGGAGAATCATCAGAAAATTTTCTGGGTGCAAAGATAAAGAATGCTCCATCTTCTCTCTCTTGCTCTCCTGCCTTTTTTTTTTTTTTTTAATTATTGCGTTTTCACCCCAAAAAAGGCACAGTGCCACTTTGATGTAAGGGGCTACTATCTGGGACATAATTTGCAGGGGTACTATGTAGGGAGTTGAGCAGCAAGATGTCTGCTTACCTTACACTTAAACTTCTGCATGTCAGTACAGTCAGGGAAGCAGGAACCCGGAAGGGAATTCCAAAGTCTAGCAGTCATAGAGAAGAAATTATTAGAGTAGAAGGCTTTCTTTTGTTTGGGGATCTCTACTGTGTAGGGGTGGGATTTTGCTGCTTGTCTGGTTTGAGGGTATTTACGTCGAGGGGGGGTTACAAGGGCTTGTATTTTGTCAGAACATCCACCATTAAAATACTTGTAAAACAAGCAGTGGGATGGGACAGTGGTTGAAACCTAGACCCTTGAATATCAGCTATCTTTGCCTAACCTCTTCCTATTATACAGGATCCCAAAAAGTGTCTCCAATCTAATAGGTCACACACTATCAACCAAGCTCCAACGTCTGTCCCATCGCTGCAATATTGCATTCTTCTGCCTGTTTTACAAGTACTTTAATGGAATGTACTCTGATGAACTTGTAGCACTTGTGTCCTCCCGTCAACGTAAATACTAACTCGATAAGTAGCAAAATTCCACCCTTTCACTCACTGCTCTATCGTTATTTTCGTTGCAGATGCTCATCGGAGATTTGATCCATGGCAAACTTTCATAAAAGAAACACTCGTCTAGCTGCATCCACTATCAAAACATTCCCTCACTCTCTATCTGTTCCTAAAGCTAAACATAGGTCCCATAAACAAAGCTTCTTTCCTAGAACTACCCACTTGTGGAATTCAGTTCTGCTTTTTTTTTTCTTTTTTTTTTTAGTGATCACCACTTATCAAGGCCCGGAAGCCACTCAGGGATAAGGGTTATCGCAAGTACATTACGTTAGTGTAGAGATTTGATGAAGTGTTTACTTAAGGGGGCGGTTCATTAGGAATTTGTTAACGTTGGACTTGAAGACATCCAAGTTGTAGTCCGGTGGGAAGCAGGCAGACGGAACAGAGTTCCACAGGTGTGCAGTTCTAAGAAAGAAGCTGATTACAATATGTTCATCTTCAAGCACGGACGTCTGTATGGAAATACATATGAAATGCGAAACAACGTCACTGTAAGGAAAAAGACTATAAAAAGCGGGAAAGAGAGAATGTTAGAGATGATCATGTGAGTGACGTCACAGCCGTAACAACAAGTCATGCGTGACGGGAGAATGAGGAAATCAATGTCGTTGTTACAAAAAAAAAAAAAAAAAAAAAAAAGTCGAGTTATTACTTATCCTATGTTCCTTGCAACGTGTTAACTTATTGTGGGTAACATTACAGTAGGCTCTGAACTCTCCCGGAAAGAGCAGGTAACACTCAATCGGGCCCAAGTGAAGGTTGATAATCTGCACAAGTAGTTCTGGCCACATGTCCCAAAAATCGTAATTTTCTGTCATTGATGTTGTCCAGCAGTCTTCGGCAGGGCTCAATCTTCTCCAGAACCCATTCGTTTGTACGTTTGGCCACCCAGCTTGCATAAAGAAGTCTACAATAGCACCACAATTCAAAAGCAGCAATTTTCCTCTTGTCGACTTTCTTCAAGACCCAACATTCTGCTCCGTATGTTGCTGCTGAGAATAGCAAAGCTTGCAGGAGTCGTTTCTTTGTGCGTTGTGCAAACTGCACATCCATCCATCCAGTGCAGCTGAGATTGAACTCATTACATAAGTTTTGTAGTGTAATTCAAATCTTGTCGGTAGCGGAATACTTGATGCTTTGCGAGGGCTATCAAGGGTATTTTTTATCGTGACGCCATCACTAGACGAGGTACTAACCACGGCTTAAGAGAGTCCCATCTACTCTCGGGAGAAGTATAGACCACACCAGTTTCTCATCCTGGTATTTTACCTTGCGGTACATACAGTGCCTCGCCTTCCCAAATGGTCAACCATCTGGTACTGGCCAGGCTCAACGTTGCTTAACTTCAGTGATCTGGCAAGAACCAGTGTGTCAACGTGATTGGCCAGGGGAAAACTGCACAAGTGGGGCTATGTACAGTACACTTGGTGTCCCTGTAGTGCCGACGTACATCTTATCGCACACATCCTCACAGACTGTCTCCTAAGCAAGGCATCATGCTCTGATGTGAACCTAAAGGATGCATTGGACACTGGTCAACGATGGATTTTGAGATGATGTGGAATACTATGATGATGATCGTCATCATCATAATAAAGGCCCATACAAAAAAAGTCTAGTACGTAAATATCCATAAACTTTGCAGAAGAAAATATTTTCACTATTCACAAAGACGTTTTTTTGATATCCATAAACTTCAAAAAAAAAAAAAGAAGAAAAATGGCCTCCATATGTCTCAAACTATCAGCAGGAGCTATAACAGCTAGTTGATCTCAGATTTGACATGACTGGCCAAACATGATTGCCTATTTGAAATCGAAACCATTTCATTACTCTAATTAATTTATGCTGCATGGATGCATCAGCGCGCAGACACGTCTCGCACAACGTGTCTAGATATCCATTTACTTCGAAGTTTAAAAAAGAATTTTGTTTTTTCGCAATAACGTTTCAGCTGTTTACCGTCTGATCTTCAGGATTTAGTTTACTTCTCGTGTTACAAAAATATACAGAATACAAACGAACATCTTTACTACATCAGTTATTGTCTCTGTGCCAAAAATTATGGAGATTACCTCATTCGTCCTCTGGAATCCCTCAAGGAGAGGGGCAGGAGGTGGGGATTATCACAAATTTTCCCAGATACTCTTGCAAGAGATTCAGTATATACTTTTTTTTTTTTTCTTTTTTTGGCACAATGACAGCAAATGACAAACTGGAGATGTTTTTTGTTTGTTTGTTTGTTTGTTTTTTTTGTTGGTTTTCTTTTTGCATTTTTTTCATCTTTTTGTTTGTTTATTTGCTTGTCTGCCCAAGAATGCAATCTGAAATAAAAGCCAAAACTAAGATTAAGCATAGCTTTTTCAAGTAAAATGTATAACTAATGGAGATTCGAAGTGGCATGTTTTGTTTAGCCCTGTTGAGGCCCAGCTCGTATCTTTCAATTGTAGATGTGTCACTTTTCTTCCTGAGATTCTCATGGACGACTTTGCTCTTGAAGAGAAATCAACTCTGAAACTTCTTGGTTTTTATTTCTCATCAAATCTTTCTTGGAGTTCAGATATTAAATCCATTGCTTCTTCTGCTTCTCATAAAGTCACTCTAAACATTTTCTCACACCTGAAGCAATTCTCTATCTATACAAATCTACTGTCAAACCATGTATGGAGTATTGTTGTCATATTTGGGCTGGTGAATCTATGTTCCATTCGGAATTTCATGATAAGGTGCAGAAACGTATCTACAAATAAATTAGCCCAACTCTTTCTCTCTCCCACAGACGTGAAGCTGCTAGTCTGTCTTTTCCATAAATATTATTATGGCATGTGTTCTTCAGAATTATCTGCTTTATTCACTGCATCTTTTGTTCCAGCTCGTTTGACTCGTTGGTCTAGTGGTCTTCATCAATTCGTTATTTTGATAGATCATTGTAATACACCTTCTTATTCTAGTAGTTTCTTCCCTAGAACTGCAGACTGATTGTAGAGACGACGGTTATCTCCCTTAGGGTCAGTGTTCTTCAAGCCATGATGAACTGATATTTAAAACAAAAAGAAATTACCGTATATTTCGGCATATAAGACGACCCTTAAAGTTAAAAAATCATCTTTTAAAACCAATACTTCATAAGATACCGGATGTTGCAATCTCTAACCTAGGCTAAACAAACATGGGTTCGTGATTTAGCAGTCGTCTTATACAACCGACATATGATCCATCTATTCATTCAGCGTGGTCGCAGCCGAGATTGAACTCACTACACGGGTTTGTAGTGTAATTCAAATCTTGTCGGTAGCTGAATACTTGATGCTCCGCCAGAGTATTTTTTATTGTGACACCATCATTAATTAGATGGGGTGCCTACCACCGCTTAAGAGAGTCCTATCTACCCTCAAGAGAAGCATAGACTGCGCCAGTTTCTCAATCTGGTATTTTACTTCGTGGTACATACAGCACCTTCCCTTTCCAAATGGTCACCCATCTGGTACTGGCTAGGCTCAACGTTGCTTAACTTCATTATTAAAATTTGCTCCAGATTTGTACCTTGACTTATCTGACAGTCGCCTTATATGCTGAAATATACTGTAAACCAAAAAGTAAAATCTATGGTCAGTAGGATAAAGGTTAATAGAATGGACATTTAACTCATTTATTTAATGGTCTCCATCAATTCAGTGTTTTGATATTTCATCGTAATACAGCTGTCTATTCAATAGCCGCTTTTCAGAAACTGCAGTCTTGTGGAACTTTCTTAACTCCTACCTATAACTTTGGTCTTTTGAAGACTGAGATAAATAGGAATCTTTTTTTTTTTTTAATCCCCCGACAAAAGGGGAGTGGACCTGTAAATTCACCCTTGTCCGTTCGTCCGTTCGTTTGTCCACACTTTTCTCAATAACTACACCTTGGAAATTTTTTTTAAAATTTTGCACAAACATTAAACATGATATGAGTAAAAAAGTAACAGAACGGATTTTCCGGGAAAACTCCAGTTAACCCCCCCCCCTCCCCGGGGAGCTTTTTGGGTTAAAATTGATACTTTTGTGTTTTATTAAAAAAAAAAAAAAAAAAAAAAATTGATGCCTTGAATTTTTATAAAACTTTCTGAAAAGTTGTAACTAACTGATTTCTATATAATTTTGTTTGTCTATACTTCATGATAACTCTTGGGTGTGCCCCAGGGGGCTCTTTTAGGGCTAATAAAAACGCTCGATTTCTGGGACTATTTTACCATATTTGTCCAAAATTTTCTGTGTATGTCTATTTAGCAGTTTTGCATGGTACTGAACTCAAATTTAAATATATTAAGGCCTTGGGGACTTTTGGGGCTAAATGAGTGAGGGGAGGGAGTGACGGGCCTAGTCATTTCTTTTTTTTGCATGGTGCAGAACTCAAATTTATATAGGTTAAGCTCTAAAACTGCACCGTTTGTTCATTTTCACCAGGATTTGACGTCCTCTGAGGACTTTGGGGGCTAAATGGGTGGGGGGGGTGACAAATGCTGAACTTAGTCATTTTTTTTTGTTTCGTTCACTGTGCATTCACGGGGTGGGGGCATGCATGCTTCACTTGTTTTTTTTTTATTTTCGATAATCATCTTTCATCCTTGTCTCAGTAGAGGGTTTTAATTAATTCGCTATTAGTTTTTTTGGCTTTCTTATGAGATGATCATCTTTAGTTAACTGTTGCGTGTAATTGTATTCATGCAAATATACTACATGATTTATACTTGTGTAATATTTACGTAAAAACGTTATAGTAAACACGAACCTTTTCCATATATATTTATGTATGCGTAAATATATTTGTTTAAAAAATGTTGCCTACCAAACTCCTGTCAATTTTTAGTCTACAGACATGAAACTTAATATATAGGGTATTTGAACCCATGCGAAACTTTGTATTTGGGTTTTAGCCCGGGAAAATCGGTGTAAAAGTGTGAAAATTAAAGAAATTAAATTTGCCAGGTGACGGTCGAACTATGGCATTATGAATATGCATGCTTAATGTAATAGCTGTTGGTTCATGTTTTCATTTTTAGCCTTGCAGCAAACATGCCTTCATAGTTAAAGTATTAACGCCAAAGAAAAAAACGTAAATCATAAGCTAAACGTTTTGATTTCGATTTTCGGTGGTGGCACACGCCCTGCTAGTATATATATATATATATATATATATATATATATATATATATATATATATATATATATATATCACATTTTTTGGCAATTTTACAAGTATCAAATCAGTGCCTTTTGATTAGAATTGAACAAATGAAGGCTCGTTGGGAAGGTAATGACCTGAATTGTGTGGTGGGCTATGTGACATTTGTTCTTAAGGTCACACATTAAGGGGATCATTTATCATCTATTTTTTGCATTTTTTACAGCCATAAAATGTTTCAATCATAGTCATTTGTTTTCCTAGTTTTACATATGAATTATAAAATATCTGATATTTCCTCCAAACCACTGACCTTGATGGAGGAGAAAGTAAAACTTGCTGCAATTTGGAATCAAGTCTCCCCTTGCTGTTATTTTAGATCATTTGAATGATCTAAAATAACAGCAAGGGGAGACTTGATTCCAAATATTTCTCATATGTTATATCTGCCCTCTTTGGTTTTCATACATGAAGTAAATTTCACAGTGTATAAGGATAATTTGATACTGGAGATATTCATAATTGTACACTATTTCCAAAAGAGGAAGATATAACATATGAGAAATATTTGGAATCAAGTCTCCCCTTGCTGTTTTTTTGTTTTTTTTGTTTTTTTTCTTCCAGATCATTTGCAACCATAGCAGCAAGTTTTAGTCTCTTCTCCATCAAGGCCAGAGGTTTTTGGGAAATATATATATATATATATATATATATATATATATATATATATATATATATATATATATATATATATATATACTCGGGTTTTTTATATTCAAAAGTAATGGACTAATGAATTCAACGAGGTTGTTAGATAGTGCTCAATAAAAAGAGCTAAAAATACTTGTTTATTGTTGTATAAACATGCTCACATCCCGCTGCTACAAATAGCCACTTGTTTCAATCAAACAACAGATATCATCAGGCAGCGACTTGACTATTCAAAAGTTCAATGAATAATCTAATAAATTATTCATTGAACTTTTGAATAGTCAAGTCGCTGCCTGATGATATCTGTTGTTTGATTGAAACAAGTGGCTATTTGTAGCAGCGGGATGTGAGCATGTTTATATATATATATATATATATATATATATATATATATATATGAGGGAGAAGGGTAGGGAAGATTAAAAAAAAAAAACAAAGACAGTGTGAGTGAATAGAAATAGGTGAATACAGAAAGAGAAAGTCAAATAGAAACAAGAGAAAGAAAGAAAAAAGAAATAGATAAAGAGAGCAGGAAAGAAAGAAAGGGAATATATATATATAATCTCGAGAGAAAAAGACAGTGTGGTAATAGGGGTTGGGAGTCGCGAGAGTAATAACTCCGCGGGCAAAAATTGTTCACTAGACAAAAGTACCTGTCTAAAAGTATCTTGGAAAAGTATCAGATGAAAAAAAGAAAAAAATGAAACGCAGCTGCAGAAGACGAAATCTCAGGTGAGCTATTTTTACACACCTGTAAGAAACAGAGGCACGTGTTAGCGCACACCCAATGCTTATCTTGATGGAATCTTCACGATTTATAGCCACTTAAAATGCGTTAAGAAGAAAAACATTATTTCGTTTCTAAGAAAATAGGGTAGTTCGCTTGAAGCATTCTACGCAGTGCATAAAGCACCTCCCCCCCCTCCAAAAAAAATGGCTTACCCATTGAGCTCGTTTTTAAATCAGGAAAAAAATGAGTTTGCAAAGCCAATTCAATTTTAAAAAAGTAAAACAGTACAACTCTAAAATTAGTCTCTTTCTGCTCGATTTACACACACACACACACACACACACACACACACACATATATAGAATAAATGACAAAAATTTATATTCCAAAATTCATGATGTTTACAATCTTATAGTTTATTCCTTTAAATCGGTCGATTTATACAATTCTTGACAATATCTGACAAAAATAAAAATATATATCCATATGACTTGGGTGCATGAGCATGAATTGAAACCGAAATTAAAACTGATGAAAAAAAAAATATATATATATATATATATATATATATTAGTGATGGGACGATTCCAATATTTTTCCCAATTCCGATACAATTACCGATTCTGTACTAAATTCCTGATTCCGATACAATTACCGATTCCGATTCTTTAGAAATCTCTAAATATTTAACTATAAAAGTGTTATTTTGTCCCGATTACCGTAAAAGCACATCCTAAAAGTGCCTATATTTTATCAAACATAAAAATCCATTTGTTAGGGAGTGATCTAGAGATTTTAGTCTTACTGGAAGTTTAAATCAATAAATATTTATTTTATCATTACTACAAGCAGTGGAAGATGTTTCTTAAACCATAACAAAAGATAATATAAGGAATCAGTTTTGGCATCGGAAAATAGGCTCAAATTTTTCCGATTCCGATACCCCCCAAAAGCTCCGACTTTTCAAATTCCTGATTCCAATTAATCGTCCCAACACTAATATATATATATAACGAGTTCCTTCAGCTATAATCGAAACCAAAACCAAAACTTATGATGAATTCTTGGTAAAATTATTTATATAAAAAAAAATAGATGACTTAAGTGCCATCAGTTATAGTCAAAACCGAAACTTATGAAGAATTCTTGGTAAAATTATTTATTACAAGAAATGGAAGGTCATAACAATTAAACGACAGTCAATCAGAAGAAAAAAGATGTAAGTGTAACACACAAAATAAATAACACACACTCTATCGTATTAATATATAAATGGTTGTATTCCTACATTAGATTTCTGATGGTATCTCTGCAGATGTCGACACTTTCTCATGACATGTTATTTTTGTGAATATGTTACGTTTTATCTAAAGAGAAATATAGTTCATATAGATATCATGGGTGTACGTTGTAAAGGATCTCCGCTATTTTCGTCAAAATTGGAAATATTTTCACTAGCTATGGATAAATAGTTTCACTGCCTTGTGGATCCCTTGGGAAAGGCAAAAGCTTTGGGGGGTAAACCCTGACAAAAAATCCAGTTTTGTACTTGCGATAGGCAGATGGTGAAGTAATGCAACACCTTTCCGACAACTCCTGCAGCTGCACTGGCTCTGACTGTATTGGTTTGCCTTTCCGTCAGACTTTGTCTGTAATGTGGGCAGACGGGGGACCCTGGTAACTGGGCAAACCTAGTTATCCTTACCACCCACTCAGGCCTGCATTCAGAGAGCCAATTCAATTTCAATCTGTATAGCCACAGCAGATGCTGTAGTGCACCAGAGTAGATGAAGAACGCCATTGTATTATTAGACAGGAGATTGACATCAATGGATGTATTGGATTTTGCTAAAAAAAACAAAACATTTTGTGGAGTTATCAGATTTTACAAAAAAAAAAAAAATCACACTTTCGATTTTGAAATACACTTTTACAGTAAAATTCTCGATTTGTAAAGTTTGTTCTGTTATAACCAAATTTTGACATATTAATATTTAAAAAAGAAAAAAATGGGTTTTGTCCAACAATATTTGTGCTCTAAAAAAAGCGTCTTTTTCTCAATTTTAAGAAATTGGATGTATTACGTTTTGCATGCAAATTCTTCATATATATCCTAATTTTTTTTGGGGGGGGGGGGAAACAGCAGAAATTGTACAAAAGTATGCTATACTTAGAGGGTCTGACATAATTTCTTTAGCCAATGTACTCGTCAATCACTACATGTGATAGTGACATGTTTGTCTTTTGGTGATGTATAAAGTATGTTGATGTATGTGTGTGTATGTGGGGAGGGGGATTTGCCTCTTGTGGTTTTGTGTTGACAAAGGGTCTTTTTACCCTATCAACTGAAACAGTCTTCTTTTTACCACTAATGTAATATTTGATATATAGGGTATTCAAACATCTTCAAAACGGTTTAATCGGTTTTCATCCAGTAAAAAGGGGGGCTTCCAAAGAGTCAAAATTTAAAAAATTGGTATCGGGGGGGGGGGGGTCGGATTTTTATCTGTTTGCTAACTGTTTCACGAATGCGCATGTGTGAATCGTTCACATGAGAGATCCATTATGTTATGAATAAGTAGGTTTGAAAACACTTTTTAAAGATAGTGTTAAACTGGCCTAATGGTTATCATACATGGTTCACTGGTTTTAGATTTCGGTTTCGATCTAAGTTTGAGATTTTCTTTTACTTACAAGAAATGAACGATGAAAAGTTCTGTTGGGACAATTAATCAAAGTTGGAATCGGAACCTTTGAGGGTATCAGAATCGGTATCGGAATCAGAAAAATTTGTGGCTATTTTCCAATGCCAAAAACGAGTCTTTTAATTGGCTTTTTTTATTTGATTTTGTTTAAAGCAAAATCTTCTATAGCTGATACTAATGATAAAATAATAAATCTATTGATTTTAAACTTAAAAGTAAAATTGATATATCATCCCTCACAAGTGTATTTTTACGTAAAATATCCGCACATTTAGCATATGCTTTTTATGGTAATCGTGAAAAAAAATAACAACTTTAGAGTTAAATATTTAGAGATTCATAAAGAATCAGAATCGGTAATTGTATCAGAATCAGGAATTTAATACGAAATCAGTAATTGTATCTGAATTGAGAAAAATGTTGGAATTGTCCCATCACTTGTGAAAAGTTTGTCAGTTTGTGAAAGCACACGATAACGTCCAGTATAAGGTGGAGCTTTCACAGCCTCTTTTCTCAGAAAAACGTGCATCAACAAGAAAATGTCTTTTGGGACCAAAGATTTGTTCCTAGAGGTGCATCTGTGGGAGCTTACTGAAATAAGCTCACAGTCTGTTAACATACAAAGCTGAATCGGTTTGTTAAATCTATTGGGTTAGCATCTGACCTGGCAACAATTGAAGTACTCCATAGACAAGTTTGGCTGGAGAGTATCTTTGAGCTTTAATCGCTGCATGACAGCCAAGAAGGACAACAGGTACATATTTGCTCCATCGCTATTGATCAGGATAAACATGTAATGCCTTCAATTGGAGATGGAAACGTTCTATCATCTCATTAGAAGGTGGGTGATAGCTTGTTGTGCAAATATGTTTGATCCCTAAAATCCTGGAAAGTTCCTGGAATAGGTGGGACTCAAACTGTACACCACGGTCATGGTTGTGGGAACTTTGTAATGTAATATTCAGCCCAATAAAAGGGTTTGCACCACGGATTCAGACAATATGTCATTTAGGGGAATGGCTTCAGGCCACCATATGAAGTGATGTATGCAGGTCAGGACATAAGTAAATCCCTGACTGACCGGTCATCGATCAATATGAATATGACTGAACCGAGCGTTTGGGGGGTGCTGAATATTCCAAGCGGTACATGGATATGCTTGTTCACTTTGGACCTTTGGTAAGAAACACAGGAACGTGTCTGGGCAGTCACGTCATACTTCATATTTGGCTAGAAAAATCTAGCTGTAATCAGCTTCACTGTGAGTCCGGGGTGTTCCAGATTATATAAAGTGTCAGAGATAACCCTGCAATAAGTCATCAGAACAAAAGGTCTGTTGAAGCGTCACTGATGATCTGCGTGTCCAAAGTTGCAAATTCAGATGACAACAGATCCAAAGTGTCTAGGCATGACTGGTCTAAGGCTATCTGTTGTAAGTCAATATCCGAAGGTGAGGACAGAGAATCAATAGAAAGGCAACACAAAGCATCTGATGCTGCATTCTGCTCTCCTGAGATACGTTGGATATCATCAGTAAACTGCTAAGCACAATATAAGTGGCAAGTTTTGTGGGGAGAATATTTGTCTGGTTTACGATGCAGTGCAAACGTAAGTGGACGATGATCGGTGTAGATCACAAATTGATGAATCTTGAGTGAATGCTGAAAGTGTTTCACTGCGAGGTACATAGCCAGGAGTTTACGGCCAAACGTACTGTAATATTGTTCTGTCGGTTTTAGCTGTCTTATAAAATATGCAAGAGATTATAGTCGTTGTTGTTAGTACTGCTGTTGAAACACTGCACCTACAGCTGTGCCCGATGCATCAACAACCAGTGAAAACTTGGCTCCAGGTACAGGATATGCAAGTAATTAAGTTGTTGCTCGTTTCTGCTTTCCTTCGTTAAGAGCTTTGGTCTGATTACCATTCAAACGAAATCTTCTCATTTTTCTTCTTCCTGTTATTTAATTTTATTTTCAATTATTATTAGACAACACCAACTGCCTTTAAAAACGGAAGTAAGTTTATTTATTTAAGCTGTGAGAATTATTTCCCCTTTACGTTATGAGAGTTGTTTCCCCATTTAATTTTCATAAGCAAAATGAATGTGTTTTAAATTTCCATAAATCCAACATGTGGTTCACTTTCAGGAAAATCATAAGCAGTTTGGATATTTGGTGTGCCTTAAATAGTATGTGACTAAGCCCTCTGCCCATCAATATGTTTCAACCTGGCAATGCCAGGTATATACAGCTAGTCTATATATCTATAAAAGTGAGAATGTGTATGTGTGTTTATGAGGACAATTCTAAACCTATATACTCAACGAATTTTCGATCTACAGACTTGATATTTGATATATAGGGTATTCAAACGTGTTGAAAACGTTTTAATCGGTTTTCATCCAGAAAAAAAGGGGGCTTCCAAAGGGTCAAAATTTAAAAAATTGGTATTGGATTTTTATCTTCCAAAGGGTTAAAATCTAAAAAAAAAATTGGTATCCGGGGAGGGGGGGGTCGGATTTTTATCTGTTTGCTAACTGTTTCACGAATGTGCATGTGTGAATCGTTCACATGACAGATCCATTATGTTATGAATAAGTAGGTTTGAAAACACTTTTTAAAGATAGTGTTAAGCTGGCCTAATGGTTATCATACATGGCTCACTGGTTTTAGATTTCGGCTCCGATCTCAGTTTGAGATTTTCTTTTACTTACAAGAAATGAACTGTTTAGGAGAAACATAATACTCACATGCACATGTCTCACTTTCTGTATGAATTAAAATATGTTTGTGCATATTTTATGGCTGGGCAATGCTGGACAGTCTGCTAGTTTCATAATAAAGTCTACGTGAAATATCTGTATTTCAGTTGATGAGAAATTTTCCACTGCAATAAAGTTGGATAATATTGTAGATTAACACCCTCAACTACCCTGCCTCCAAAAACAAATGAGATTCTATTTTAATTTAGGCGATTACACCTCAAACATCTTGGTGAAGAAAAAAAAATAAACCAATAATGTTTTAATGTAGAGCGGAAGATAGGTTTCACATATAAAACTAATTTCCTGGCCATTTTAGCATTTTAGGGCGGTTTGGAAATGAGGGATTATTTTTACGCTAAATTTATGTACAAAACTGATCCCCTACTCTAAATTCTAAAATTTATTTTTTCCCCCTTCTGCCAACGCTGTTTCACATTTCATAATGTTCACACATAATCAAAAAAAAAAAAAGTACACTCTTATTTATTTAAAAAAAAAATTTTTTGTGGATGAGCTATGAGTGTTGATCTACAAATTTACCCAAAGTTTTATTGGAGAGATACTCCACAAAAACAACCTGATCCCTCTCGCCCCCTACCCCACCACTACAGCTACTACTAGTAGCAGCAGTGGGGGTTGTCTTGACGAGTACAGTAAAGCAAGCTCAAGAACCTGATAACAAAGGCATGTGTGCATTTTTTAAGATAACGTCAGAATTACGAAGTGGATATTTCACGCGTTCTTTCTTCAATCATTTACTTCAAGGTAAACGATTGCTGACAATTGTTTCATAGGAAACTAGCCTACCCATGTCCCGGCGTTGCCCGAGAAATTAGATTAAGTGACGAAATTGTAATACTACTACTATTACTACTAACGATATGAATAATAATAATAGTAATACTGAGAAAAATATAATGCAAATAATGATGATACGACTGATAGCGATACTCATAATTATAATAATGGAACTAACCATAGCGATAAAATAGTACCATTAAATAATTAAAAAAAATAAAATACTAAATAGAGCGGTAATAAATGAAATAATAATAACATTAATAACAGACAAATAATAATCATTAGGATAATTGTAACAGCAATATTATTAATAGTAAAAATAATAATGGAATGTGCTCTGATGAACTCCTTCCACTCGTGCCCCCTCCATGTTCATATCCTCGACAAACCTGCTTAGCAACAAAATCACACCCCTTCACTGTTGAGGTCCCTAAATGTCGGAAAGTTTCCTTCTCAAATAGCTTCTTCCCTAGAACAACTAGACTTTTGAATTTCCTTCCTGCTGCCTGCTTCCCTGACTGTACTGATATGCAGAAGTTCAAATGCAACGCAAACCAACATCTTGTTAATCTTTCTTAGGCATGGTCCTTATTAGTAGCACGTTACATCCAGGTGGCAATAAATCTTGTTTGGGGTTTAAGGTGAGTAAAAAAAAAAATGATAAATAAAATAGAATAAAAATAAGAAGAAATGTATTAATAGAACAAAATAATACTACTAATAAGAATACTATTAATACTATAATTACTAATACTACAAATACTATAATAATAAGAATAATAATAAATCAAAATAATAAAAACAAAAACTATGATGAATGTGGAAGATCAAAGTAGTATTATAACTAAAGGTATTAGCGACAATAACAAAACGAAAATCGGGTTTGTATTACTGTACACATAGATTCGAAAAAGTTGTCAAAAAACAAATATATAACAAATAAATGTTATCAAAGGCAAGATAAGTTACTTTTCTACCTAACTGGATATATTTTTTGTGTTTTTATTCAATGTAACATGTTTATTCAGCTCGAAAAACATGCAGTGTTTACCGATGTATTGGAAAATTCAAAATGGCGGCCGACTGTCTCTTTAACACGGTAAGTTTGGGAAAAGATGTTATAAATAATAAACTAGACGAAATACTATTAAAAAACAACCGAATATATGTCAACTTATGTCACGATAACATATATTGAGCGAATTTCTAACAGTATTTTGTCCAGTTTATCATTTATAATACCTTTTCCCAAACTTACCCTCTCCGAGAGAGAGTCGGCCGCCATTTTGAATTTTCGAATACATACATCGGTAAACACTGCATGTTTTTCGAGCTGAATAAACATGTTACACTGAATAAAAACACAAAAAATATATCCAGTTAGGGAGAAAAGTAACTTATCTTGCTTTTGATAACATTTAGTTGTCATATATTTGTTTTTTTAACAACTTTTTCGAATCTGTGTACAGTAATACAAACCCCGAAAATCAATACTACCTACAACAACAACAACAACAACAAGAATAACCAGCAGGATATGTGGAAATTAAACAGCAACATCTTTCATATGTAATATATTGCTGCTGGGCATTCAGTGCGAATGGAAATCCTGGGATATTTATTGTACCTATTTACAATGCCTCCCCGCGGGACAGAGTTAGACACCAGGGTCATTTTTTAACGTGGAGAAAAGGAACAAAAATAAAAATTTTCTCAGTCGTGAAGGATTTCTCCTCCACTGACAGAGAACAAGAAATTGAAGTGGAGCATCTGGAGAACAGATACTACACTGTGATCTTGTTTATATATTTTATTGCTTTTAAAAATTTTGAAAATACAATTAAGTAAAAAACAAAAGATTCTTAAACAACAAAATTAGGCATAAGGCCCTACAAGAGATTGGGGAGGGGAAGGGTTCAGGGTCTTTGTAACTAAAGTGATTAAAAGTAATAAATGTAGACTTTGGAGTCTTACTCTTGACTGGCAACATTTACCAAAATACCTCATTCACTCTATGGATCTTAATCTAACTAACAAATCCCCAGCGTTTAAGAGTCAAAAACATATTTACAATTTATAAACAGTTGTGTGTTTGTGTATGCATTTTTTTTTTTTTTTTTTTTTTTTTTTACACTGTGATCTTGTCCCGAAGTAGCCGTTTTATTAAAACTGTAAAAGTATTTATCTAAGTAATGTGGTTAATGTAGTGTCAGAATATATCTGGTTATTACGGTTGATCTCCAATATCCTTATAGAAATCTGTGACATATTTCCATTGTATGGACGCCCGGTGCAAACGGAAACCCGCAATATCATATCATCTTTAGACAGAACAGACCTAGCCAGAAGACCAAGAAAGTATATTTTAGTATCACGTACAGCTCACGTAGTGACATCTTTTTATTTTATTTTTATTTATTTTTTTACATTTTGTCTTCAGTGATCGGGAGATCCTATTTATTAAAAAGGGGATAGAATGTGATAACATACTACGAATATTAAATTAGTATATCTGTACAGTTGTACACTAATTCGTGGATTCAATTTTTGATAAAGATTACATAGAGATAAGTGGAATAAAAAAAATCGGAACTTTTTGGAGGATCGGAATCGGAAAATTTTTTGCCTATTTTCCAATGCCAAAAACGATTCTTTTAATTGGCTTTTTTTTACTTAGTTTTCTTTAAAGAAAATTATTCTACTGCTAATAGCATTACTAAAATAATGAATATCTGTTGATTTTAAAGAATTAGTAAAACTAAAATCGATAGATCATCCCTCACAAATGTATCCTTACGTTTAAGAAAAGATCTGCACATTTAACAGGTGTTTTTACGGGTAATCGTGAAAAATACCAATTTTATAGCTAAACATTTAGATATTTATAAAGAATTGGAATCGGTAATTGTATCGGAATTGGAAAAAAAAATATTGGAATCGTCCCAATCCCTAGTAAATATAAAGACAAACTAAATAAAATGTCTCCACCAATAGAAATTAAAAACACATATTCTAACTTATAACTAACACCTGCATAAACCCTTTTCACCCCCCCCCCACTTCCTCCTTTTTTTTTGTTTACTTGATTATTAAATTACAAATTATGGTTGATTGGAAACAATTAAAATAGATCTCTTTAAGTATAACCCAGTTTTATAGAATCCCTCCCGTCTCCAATCGTCGTTGTTGGTAGACCTCGGATACAAGGATACATATTTTGCTCATTAGGATTGAGCCAGCCCTAGCTATAAAGTGTTTTAGGTGACCCACGAGGAGCAACTTCATGTTGTACAAACTTCAGATGTCACCATTCCCTACGGCAAACATGTGTTTGATATGCAGGTTCATGAAGGCAACTTGCAGCAGGTTGCCGATACACCATTATGTGGAGTACTGTCTTGTTGCCTACAATACAAAATATGTAGGAAAAAAAATCGAATGTGGGGCAACCGGTGTTTGAGACAGGTGATTCTTTAAAAAATACTAAATATTTTTTCATGTATTTTTTCTGATCGAAATATATTTATGATTTAATTTTATAAAATAAAACCTGTTCATTATAGGAGATAGGGACATCCCTGTCCCCTATAATGAAGATTCTTTGCACTGCTGGGGTTTTTACCTCAGCAACAAAATCAACAGTCTAGGCCATTCCTCTGTAGATTGCGGTATGAGGCTAGTCTTATGTAATTCTAGGAGTCTACCCTCCCAGGTTTTGCCTTCTCACTTTTAGAAAGGGATACCTTATTGCTAATCACTTGAAAGGTTTTCCAGGCATCTTTTGCAAAGCAAAGTGCTTCTCTTCAGGGAACGCTGACTTTTCAATCGCATTTTTTGATCCTTGTCACATTTTTTACTGTGGGAGAGAAATGAATACCACCAATAGTAGACACTGCTATTTAAAAAAAAAAAAAAAAAAAAAAAAAAGATTAATGAATATAATAAAATAGAATAGTCTCATCTGTGTCCCAGACGGAGGAAGTGCCCCCTCTAATTTTTATTCTCATACTCATGACTATTCCATTTCAGTTTTTATGATGGCATAATTCATAGGAAAAAAATTTATATGGAAACCAACGCTGATTATTCAGCTTTAGTGCAATACACGATGTTATAGCTTAGTCAATTGCAATGAAAAATAACTTAATGGTTTGATTGATCTAATAAAAATAAGACCAATTTGTTGTTTATTGAGTTACTGAAGTTAAGAAATCGTTTCGATGTGTAATGGTCGCTAGAAATAGACTTAAACCATTACATTTATAACTTATCTGTCCTATCAACAAGGAAAGGAGATTTTAAGTAAAATTTTAGTCACAAAATTTTCAATGTTTTATGATTTTGCAAAATGATTCCTACATTTTTTTTTTTTTTTTTGCAAAATAATTTTGGAAATATTTTATGATTTTGCGAAATAATTCTTACAATTTTTGTTTAATTATACAAAATAATTCTTACAGTATTTTGTAATTTTGCAAAATGCTTCATACAAATGCTCTTTGCACTCATCCAATGGAGATCTGGCTAGTGCTTTCTCTCCTCGGTCTTTCCATCTTCCTTAATCCTCCTCACTTATTTGGTGTGATGCCAGTTTATGGTAACCAGTGGCGGCTCGTGCATTGAGCTGTGGGACTGCAGCACCCCCAAATTATTTCTACACAATATTAATTATAAAATTAAAAATAATACGTTTGTTTATTATTATTATTATTATTATTATTATTATTTTTATTTTTTATTTATTTTTTTTTCTATGTGTACAGTATAAAATCATTAACTTTAATGTCGGTATCTCCAAATTCATATAATAACAAAAATAAAAATTGCTTGGAGCTGTGAAATTTACAGTTACACTTTCTTAATGAAATTCTCTTGTACGCATGCGCGGATTAGACACGTTAGGCAGCCGATGAAAGCCGCTGGAAGAACTGCCCCTTGGCGCAGCTCCGTGTCGTGAAATTCGTTGTTTGCTTAGAGTGTGCGCCTGTATAGATATGATAACATTGTTATTGAAAAAGAAAAGGAGGTTTACTTATATTTTTTAAAATTATTATTAAAATCTGCACATAATGTGTTCTTGTACATAAAATATTGTGCTTTTTTTTTAAATACGCACACTTTTAGCGTTGCGATTTAAGTCGGTAGCAGACGGAAATATATAATATGCAGAAACTTTATTTTTATTTATTAAAAGTATTCGGGAATTTAGCAGTGAAGCTAACACACGGCCAAGGGTAAAAACCAAATATACAATAAATAAATCTTACCATAAAAATAAAGTTACTTTTCCATCTACCTGCCTTTTTGTTTGTTTCTTTAAAGTAGTTTTAAATGCTATTTATTTTGCAACAACTAAACTTTACAAAAAAAAAAAAAATGTTTACATTTTTTCCTAGAAGCAAAAAAGCGAAGAAACAGTTTATGTTGAAAATACATTTTAGTTAGAAATCTTTTTAACGTGTATGTTTTAGATATAAAAAAAAACTAGCATTTATTTGCCTCCGACAAGGACAATGTTAGAAGTTTTACACTTTGAAAAATGGATTTTTTACACAAGATTTTTTAATTAAAATGTGTTTGTAAGTCAAAAAAAAAACAGTTTTTTATAATTATGCATTTTAAAACTTTACATTGAATTTGTTAGTAGATGGGTCAGATAATACGCATTAAAAAAAGTAATTAGAAATCCTTCTGGACTGAGACAATTTTAATTTTTTGTTTTTTGGGGAAGAAAGCTCCATTAAAATTCGATGTTTTATAATGCTTATATATGACATCCTATTTTCTTATAATAAATCTCCACTTTATATCGATCTTTACCGGCATGGGAAGGTCAGTAAATAGCCAAGTTTGTTCTTTTTATATAAAAAGCAAGTTGTTAAAAGATTTGTAAATAAAATTTTGTATCTTTAAATATTTTTGTTTGTTTGCTCATTATATAAAAATGTAAACTTTTTTATTTTGCATTTTATTTACAAATACGTTTTGTTATAAATACATCTTTAAAAATAAATTTTGTAAATAAAACTGTTATTAAATAAAACGCTATTTTCAAATAGTAAACTCCTAAATTAACCCTCGTAGGGAGGCAGGTAAATTTCAAAGTTTTTCTTTTTTTTTTTTATAAAAAATAAGTTATTTTTAAAAATGTTTTTCGTTTGTTTGCAAAAAAAAAAACAAAAAAAAAACGCAAACTTTTATTTAATCTGAAAAGTTTTAAAGGAATAAATATATATTATTTTTATTCTGTAAAATGTACATAATTAAAAAAAATCTTTTTAATAAAAAAGCTTTTGCATATTATCCATTTCTGATTGATTATCTGTCTTTGTTATATAATTGAATATTTATTTGAATGTTTGTTTATTATTTGATTAAATATTTATTTATATATTCGAATTCCTTTACACGATATAAAAAAAATGCATAATATATTTGAAGCAGCACCCCCACTAATCTCAGGCACGAGCCGCCACTGATGGTAACACACACACACACACACACACACACACACACACACACACACACACACACACACACACACACACACAAGGAGGTGCAATTACACCGTTTCATTTTTCATGGTTACATGTGATGTTCATTATTATTATTATTGTTGTTGTTGTTATTATTATTATTATTGTTATTATTATTGTTGTTATTATTGTTATTATTATTATTACTATTATTATTATTGTTATTATTATCATTACTCACTCCCTCACTAGGAGTTTTCACACATCATCAAGTATTTCTCTCTGTCAACAGTCTGTGATGTTCCCTTGAGTCTAGGTGACAAGTCTCCTCAAATTTCCAGTACTCTCCACCTCTTTCGATAACCTTTGCAAATGAATTTGGGTCATTGCAACAGTCATTTAATATTGATTTCGCACTGGCAACGACCATTGGCCTTCACAGAAATTTGGGTCGCAATAACCCTCCCAAAGGTTCTAGTCCTCTTTGCATACATCCAATGCAGGTCTGGTTAGGGCTTTCTCTCCTCGGTCTTTCCATCCTCCTTGACTCTTAGTATGGTGTCAGATGATGCTGACACTACATTTTTTTTAAAGTATTAAAGGGGGTTAACTTACAATGGTACAGTTTCAGTTTTCTTGATTTCATGTGGTATTTCTCTATCTTTTTGTTTGACTTCTGTTGCAGTTTCTATATGTCCTGTTAGCGATTACTCACTAGCAATAATCTGCAGTGTTCCCTGGAGTCTGAGTGAAAACAAGTCTTCCCAGATTTTCAATGCTCTTCTCCTCTCTTGATAACGAGCATAAGTGACTTGAAGTTATCCAAACAGCTGCTTAATTTTGATCTTTAATTTGGATATGACGTTTAAAATTGCTATATTACAAAGATTTGGTATGCCATTAAAAATGATATGGCACCATATGAACCATTAAAAAGTTTATATGAGTTTTAAAATTAGTATGTTGTTAAAAAAGATGTGCCATTAAAAAGCGTCCATATGCCATCAAAAAAGTCGATATGACATTTAAAATTGATATTCTATTACAAAGCTTTGATATACTATTAACAAAAATTATGTCATTAAAAAGTTTTCATATACTATTAAAAGATGATATGCTATTAAACATTGTAATTAAAACATGTTTCTTTTCTTTCTAATCCAACAGGGGACGTGGCAGTACCTGAAAACCTTTGGCAAGGTACCATTCCCAAGAAGAAACCATGGAGTGGTTGTTGTTGGACAAAAAGCCTTCACGTTCGGAGGTGAATATCAAAATGACATTCCAATTGATAACGTTATCTATTGCTTGAACCTGCAGACAGGAGAATGGAGCCGCTTTGAAGGAAAAGGAGATCAACCAAATGCCAGGAGCGGCCTCACCATGACGACTATCGACCATAACATCTACATGTTCGGTGGTCAGACGAGAGCTGGATTCAAAGATGAAGATCTTCAAGATATTTACTGCTATAACACCTTGGATCGACGGTGGTCAGTTGTTAACGTGTTGGAGGGCAAACCCCCAGCCCCCCGGATACACCATTCCATGGTCAATGTAAATGGCCAGCTTTATGTATTTGGAGGTTATGGACTGGAGAATGATACACCATATAGCGACCTGCATTGTTTTGATCTGTCTACCAACAAGTGGGACGTTATGCCAGTTTGTGAGAACATTAGCGGCCGCGTCGGAGCCAGGATGGCTGCCGTCGGTGACAAGATATATATTGTAGGTGGGGTTTGTGGTCAAGAACTTGGTGATATGTACTGTTTTGATACACGCACCCAATCTTGGGGTATGCTGCCTGTTAAAAACAGCTTACAAGGACGGAGCGTGTTCGGCATAGTTTCCATCGGCAGTTGCATTGTGACCCTTTGCGGGAAACTGGAGTCAAGCCAAGGAGCTTTAAATAACGGTCAATTAACTAACGAGTGCTGTGTTCTTGATACTGACAAACTCGATGCTGGGTGGAGAAAACTGTTAATGAATGGCAGTGCTTCGCCCATTCCTAGAGCTTGGTTGCATGCAGCTTCCACTGGTGATGGTAGTGTTGTTGTTCATGGTGGACTCTCTGCACAGAACCGGAAATTGTGTGATTCTTACTTTTTGCGGACTTCTGGCTAGTGTGTGTGTGTGTATATGTGTGTGTATATGTGTGTGTGTGTGTGTGTGTTGGTGCTTCTTAACAATAAAAAAAAATTTCTTTTAACTCTTAAAGTTGTTGCATTGATATTCCAAAAATTGAATTCTTAGAATATTGGTACATTTGAATAACATTATTATTATTATGTACCTACATAAAATTTTATAGGAGGATATAATATTTTATGTAGATTATGTCTGAATGAGAAACTAGCTATTCTAAATTTGAAAGCAACCCAAAAATTTACCGAACTGCAGACACAAAATTAATTTTACTTTAGAATAAAAACACTTAATAAAAAAAAGTAATATTTTTTTTTAAAGATTGGAGTATTTTTGCTAAAAATTGGAAGACTTAAAAAAAATGATGATAAAGCTCATTATTCATGCGTGAGTGATTGTAAAGGAGCACTGTGTTTCATATATATATATGTGTGTGTGTGTGTGTGTATGTTGGTATAAAGAATATACTTGACTATTGCAATTGACATTTTTAATAAGACGTGTTGAGTGAATATGTCTTTTTACCCTTGTCTTGACTTACATTCTCCGGTAAAAATATGACAAACATGCAGACTCCTTGCAGGAAGCATTGCTTCAATGTTCTATTGGACATTTATAAGACGTTTGAAATACATACTTTTGCACATAGAATCACCACCAGAGTCATAAACTCCCACGTATTTATCAATTCTACTTCCACATTCACCACCCTTGCAAGAAAGCAAGAAAACAAGAAAACTTGATGATGAAAATAAAAAATTAAACAAGTTACAGTATTTATTAATCAATCAAATGTTAAAGCAAAGAAATCAAAATAAAGAAAAAATACTTAACCCGTGGCTTTTCAAGGATAGAGACTTTTTATCAGATTAACATAATTTAAAAAAAAAAAAAATGTGTCACTAATTAGTATCAATTTGAAAAATGTACAAAAAAATTATTTTTTTGTGGATTAAAAAATATTCTTAATAGAATTAAGTTGAATAAAAGATCCAATAATTAACCAATTAATAAATTATTTAAGTAATAAGTTGTGTGTGTATGTATGTATGTGTGTGTATGTATGTATATGTGTGTATATATATATGTATGTGTGTATATATATATGTATGTGTGTGTATATATATGTATGTGTGTATATATGTATGTGTGTATATATATATATATATATATATATATATATGTATATCAAATTTTAGTCATTCAATGAATTTAAAAATTTATGACGCAAAATATTTGAGTTTCAGATCAAAAGATTTTTATTATTCTATGTAAGACAAAGAATACGTTAGAAATATTTTAACTCCTTATCCTATAGATAGGATTTCGATATCTACCATCTCTTCAGAGGAGAAAATATTAGCAAATAGTTATAATGGTTTATACCTTATTTGCTAAAGTCAGTAAGACATGGATGGAAAATCACAATTAAAAATTGATTGAGTAATTAAGTCATAGAGTAAGGGAAGTTAAAGAAAAGGATATAAAAGTTAACATCCAAATTGAATGGTAAAATCCGAAGTGAATGTTTTTCAAGGCAGTATGATAAAATGATCCAAACTGTATTTTGAGTAATCCACATCTCAATGTAATGATCCGAATTAGGCATTTTCCTGGAGCGATTTTCCTTTGTTTATATAATAGGTCCGGTAAAATATAATATATATATATATATATATATATATATATATATATACTTCAGAATAAAATTATCCGACAATTAGCTGGTATGGAAACCTGTGATTATAAGATTTTAGGTAGAAAGATATCCAAAAATTAAGAATAATTGAATTTCAACAAGTGTTCTTGATAGTGCTCAATCAAAGAGAGCAAATTATAGTTTTTATTAATAAAATATATTATGCCATGACTGGCGTGAAGCATAGTATATTTTCTATTTTCTCTCCTCTAAAATTAAAAATGGTCTTAAACTCTTTTTAATTTTTTTTTCCTGGTGAGATCAATCATGATCGAAACGGTCTGCACATCTTAGCAAGATATGACTGTATTTACATAAAGAATAAAATGTGTGTGTGTATATATATATATATATATATATATATATATATATATATATATATATATATATATATATATATATATATAAATGAATTCTCTTTTGTCATTATAAACTTTTTAGA
>NC_136512.1:13813202-13925702 GCF_053919585.1 Euprymna scolopes
ATGCCTTGAATTTTCTTTATTTTTATGTAGGAGGGTTGTTCCAAATGTAAAGCCTCTTTTTAAAAAAAAAACAAAAAAAACTCAATGTTGAAAAACTATGAAGACGGGAATAATACCAATAAAACGATTAACCTTTTGTGCTCCAGAATTTATTTTTCTACATAGTCACCTCTATTTTCAATGCGCTTCTGCAAGGAATTCAATGATGCATCTCTGTCCATGACAGGTGTTGCTTTCTTAGAGTCTTACACCGTCAATATCTGCAACAGAGATGAAACTTTCAGGTCATGAATGCATAATTTAAGTCATCACTACAACGCAATTTTAATCTCCATCTGATCCATTCAGACTGAATAAAAAATAGGAGGCATTACCTTTGGAACACTCCTAATATTAGGATTTCTTCAAATTTATATATATTTTTTTTCTTTTCTCCTACAATGTTAAAAACTCTGTATATCTATAAAAGTGAGATTGCGTGTGTGACGACACTTCTCAAAGGATTTTTGATTTACAGACGTGAAATTTAGTATAGAGGATATTCAGACATGTGGAAATCTTTTTAATCAGTTTTCATCCGGAAAAACAGGTTGCTAAGAGGTCAAAATTGAAAATTGGGGGTCGGATTTTTATGTTTGCGATCTGTTTCACATGAATCGCATGCTTGAATAGTTCACGTGACAGATTCATTATGTTAAAAATGAATAGGTTTGAATATACTTTTTTAAAGATCGTGTCAAGCTGGGCTAATGGTTATCGTACTTTACTCACTGTCTTTAGATTTTGTTTGTTTGTTTTTGTTTTACGGCATATCAAACCTTTTCAGGTTATTTAATGCCGAATCCATGAATTTGAAGAACAATTTTTTAATATAGTATATTTGTTTTTGTTTTTTTTAAGTCCGTTTCTATTTAACCCATAGTTGGAACCCTAACTAGTACTACCACTTCGGGTCAGAGTGGACCTGGGAGCAATGCAATTAAAGGGTGGCTCCACACTCCCCAAAGCCTGCAAGCTGGGGCCTCACCATCGGATATAGTTTAAGGTCATATCCAGAACCTTTAGGTTTTGGTTTCGATCTCAGCCTGAATATTTTTTTTTTTTTTTTTTTTAACTTACAAGAAATGAACTGTTTAGAAAAAATGCATGCACATGTTTCAGTTTATTTCTGTTTTTTCTTCTTTTTTTTTTTTCTTTTTTTTTAAATGGACTAAAATCTATTTAGAGACACTCAAAGAAAATAAAACTTTGACATGAACTTTTTTTAAGTGAAAGAAAAAAGTAATTTATTTAATTTGTTTTCACACACAAGTCGCCGACACGTATTTACAACACGACACAATATGTTCCTCTCTTCCTTTCCCTTTCCTGGTCAGATAGCAGTTCTTTGTTTTTAGCTACAATCGGTTGTTCTTCTTTACTTTGCCTCCCCACGAGGGCAGAGTTAGACACCATGGTCGTTTTTTAACTTGGAGAAAAGGAACAAAAACTAAAAATTGTCTCAGTCGTGAAGGATTTCTCCTCCACTAACTGAGAACAAAAAATTGAAGTGTAGCACCAGAACAGATACTACACTTTGATCTTGGCCCGAATCAGTTATTGTGTTGCAGTAATTCTCTCTAGGACCCACAGGTCGGCCGTCACACTTCCGAAGGGGTAGAAAGAGGACTCACGTGCTTGTCAAGCGTACCTTCCAAATCGCTGCACATCTTTTCCTTCTCCTCTATTGGTTAGCCAAAATTTGCCTCTTAAGATTTAGGTACATATAGAGAGTGGGAGAAATTGTTGATAGTGGTTGTAGCTGGTCGAGTATTTTTTGTGGCAGTTTGTCAAGTAAGAAAACAAATCTTTTCTTCTCCTCTGTAGCGGTCAGCCAAAATTCACCTGTTGTAGCTGGTAATTTCGTTTTCACGCAAGGAAAATTTTGACGCACAAGAAAAATCTTCCTTTTTCTTGTCCCCTTTTTTTTTTATTTCAGTTTTCATATATATGCATTTCGTTCTGTGACGTCATGCTCAAACCACGGCTTAAATGCTGACCCGATATTAACTCAGTATGTGAGTGGTCAATATGTGTACATATCCAGGCTTGGTCATTTAATGGCATGGTCAGCGATTACGTTATATAAAAGAGATAATTTACGTTATATAAAAAAGGGATAATTTACGTTATATAAAACGAGATAATTTACGTTATATAAAAAAAGAGATAATTTACGTTATATAAAAAAGGGATAATTTACGTTATATAAAAAAAGGATAATTTACGTTATATAAAAAAGGGATAATTTACGTCCTATAAAACGAGATAATTTACGTTATATAAAAATGGATAATTTACGTTATATAAAACGAGATAATTTGTTATATAAAAAAGGGATAATTTACGTTATATAAAACGAGATAATTTACGTTATATAAAAAGGGATAATTTACGTTATGTAAAAAAGGGATAATTTATCGGTAACATTCACCACTGTAACACATCTTCAATCATGAAAGCCAAATAAGATATCCACGATTCAGTGTTTCTTTTCCTTTTATTATTATGACTAGCGAGGGGTACCTGGCGTTACCCGGGTATTTGGAGGTGTGTGTGGAAACTCCGGAGGTGGGGGAAGGTTAAAAAAAAAAAAGTAAGTATGAGGATCGAACCCGAACCGTTGAGGCAAATTTGTAAATTAAAGTATAAAAAAAAAAAAACGTGCGACGTTAACCATTGCCCCACCACGAGATGCTAAGGGAAACACGTTTGAATTTATTTAATTACTTGGATTTGGCAGGTTCCCGTTTTAATGAGCTAATGAGGTCAACTGCGGGATAGTATTCATTTACTGCTGAACGCTTCCCCCCCCCCCCAAGATGTTATAGGAAAAAGACTAACCCACATGCGGTGAGCGACAAATGTTGAATATTTATCTTCCCGAAATCGAGCAAATTAAATAGACAGGTGAGCTTCGTTGTTAACTGTGAGATATTACGATTTATATGTGATATTAAAAGTTGTGAAGCGACCAACCACTTCTCTGAAAAAAGCCTTTTGTTGGCATACAGAAAAAGCGAACACATACATACATTTTCGCTTTTATATATAGAGATTATTATTATTATTATTATTATTATTATTATTATTATCGTAATTAAGGCTCTTAATTGATTGCACTTAACATCCATGGCCGACAACTACACTCATCATCTTCAAGACTCGTTGCCGCCACAAAATTTCTTAAACCACCATTGTGCTGTGCGTTTAGTAGTGGTTCCTGGGCCAAACGTTTTGTTGATATCGTGAGCTGTTTCAGCAGTTTTCTGGCCTAGCTTGAATTGAAATAAGAAAATTGTGTGAATTTGCTTTTTTCCCATGTTGTATTCAGTATTCTGAAAAGACATACTTGCTTTAAAACGATTGTGATTCAAACGATTAGACACAACGAAATAAAAAAACGCTCTTTAAAATAATATATAAAGTAATGGTATTATAACGAAAACTTATTTGAAAATACATCATTTGAAATCAAAATTAAAAATTCCACAAGAACTTTCTTCTCAGCCTAATACATAATGTTTATTCACAAATTATTCATTTTTCTATACTTACTCTGCCAACCAACTCTATCATTAAAAATGTTGGAGTTGATTCAGTTGAAAATATAGCCATATGTTAAAGAGCATCTCTCCTCTCTCTCTCTCTGGCTCTTTCATACTCTCTCTATTTTCTCTCTCTGTGTCTCTATTAGATAGTAGATCGAGAGGGAGAGGGTGGGAGGAGGTCAGAGAGAGATTTTTGGAGTTAATCCATGTTGCAGGAAGTGACGTTTCATCTAACCGGATGTCATGTGATGCTACGTGGCAAGGTTGATGAAACGTTGAGTCTCTCAGAAAATGCCGAGCCGAGCAGAAGTCTAAAATGGTTCTCTCCCAAGTAAGGGGGGAGATGCGCGCCCCAGACGTGGGATGTGGTAGGTACCCACAGTGGAGACCATCGATGGTGGCATCTGCAGATCATGCCTGGGAGAATAAAAGGTTGAAACCCCAACATCTGTCTTCATCTTGTGTATTCCGGCGAAAACAACAAGAGAGCTCCACCCAGATGAAGACTCTCCCAGAGCAGCGGAACCAGGTATTAATCTTCTTTAATTCAAACACATAAATACACAACAAGCGTCCTAACTACTAGACAAACGGTTTAAGGGATCTTGGGTCCTGATCTCTCGTCTCTTAACACTCGTAATATCTCTCTCTCTCATCGTCGTAAACTTCTTCTCTTCATTAGTAAAATGGACACGTGGACACGTCATCACCAGGGTACCAGTATCCCTCAAGTAAAGTGTCCAAGTCAAATCCTCTTCTTCTCCCTCCCTTATGTAACACATACATCTAGGGTGAAGCTGATTAAGGGACTAACATCCTGCAAGAACTTTGCCACTATTACAGGTCTCGAATGAACAGCACCAGTCTCATTCTGTCTGCATTGGTAGAATGACTCAGTCAAAGACAACAACAACAAGGCTCTTCTAGCACCAAGAGAAGTCCTTCCATCAGGCTCTGAACTTCCCTGGAAAGAATGAGTAACACTCAACTGAGCATGAGCAAAGAGTGCCAAAACACGTAACAACCTACACAAGTGGACAGGACGCTCAGGCATGCAGACTATTGCACACATCCTCACAGAGTATCCCCTAAGCAAGGCATCTTTGAAAGCATCCCTCAGGTCTGCCTCAGACGCTGTCCGACAATGGATCTCGATGGCGTGACACACTATGATGATGACGATTTAAGTATTAAAATAAATCAAAATAAAATTTTTCATAAACAGGATCTTCAGATCAAATAATTTATAATCTGGAAATTGTGACATACGAACGTACGTATGTATGTATGTATGTATGTACGTACATACATATGTATGTATGTGCATACGTATGTGTGTATGTATGTTCATTAAAGGTACTACTGTATTAATATATAGTATTTAAATTTGCTTCAGATTGTGTCTGTCCGTTACACTTCTGCATTGTATTGTCTTTTATAAATTTAAATTTCATTTATATACAAAACAATGCATCAATTCAACTACATCAACATCTTATAAACTTTTATTTAAGCTTAAAGAAGATTTCCTTGCAGTTTCTGAACTCCTCCGGAAAGATTTAGTGACACTCAACCAGGCCTGATCAAAAGTTGCCAAAACATGGAATAACCTGCATAAGTGGTGCTATATACAGGACACTCAGTATCCCTGCGGTGCCGGCATGCATTCCCTCACACACATCTTCATGGAGTGTGCCCTGAGCTAAACGTTCTCTGATGCAGTCCTGAGTAATGCCTCAAACACTGCCCGATGCTAGATCTCAAGATGGAGGGAAACGTTATGATGATCAATTAAGAAGTCAGCTATAAACATTAACGTTTTTTTCCTCAAATGCCAAAACGATTCTTTTAATTGTCTTTTTTATTTGATTTTGTTTAAAGCAAAAACTTCTATTGCTGGTGATAATGGTAAAATAGCAAATATTTATTGATTTTAAAACTATCAGTAAAACTAAAATCGAGAAAACATCTCCCACAAGTGTATTTTTACGTTTAGGAAAATATCTGTGCGTTTAACATGTGTTTTTACGGTAACTGGGGAAATAACAAATCCAGAGTTAAATATTTAGAGATTTGTAAAGAATCAAAATCGGAATCAGCAATTTAGTACAGAATCAGTTATTGTATCGGAATCGGGGGGGAAAATATTGGAATCGTCCCATCCCTAATATATATATATATATATATATATATATATATATATATATATATATATATATAGCCAGTAGAGTTTAGTTTTCCTTCAAATGGAGAGCAGTCTCATGTAAGGAGATTGGGTCACATGGTGACCAATCAACCTCCAAGGTGTATTAATTTCAACCAAGCTTTTGAACTATTTCCAGACATTTTGAGATCTACACAGCAGCCACAGGCTACACCATCGACCTTCTCTTCCCCACTTGTCAACTTGACAATATTTCCACTGAAAGATATACTTCTCGAAAACTTCCAGCAGCCGACCTTTTTGACTTTATTATTACTGCCTTTAAGCAACCTACACCCGAACGTGTAGATGACTTAGATAGCTACATATTGTTGTTGCTTATAGAAGGGATTTGTTTTCTTTCGTTTGGTGACTCTTTTGCTGCATATGATTATAGCAGTTTCACTGCAAAGATAAGCGTGAGAAAATATCCAAGATGTGAACAGCTTTAAATAATACAAAAAACAAAAAGCTCAATATTTTTTGCATTAAAGAATAGAGCTAAAAATTTATTAAATTATAGAAATTCAAAATTTCAAAATGGCGTTCAAACTAATATGTCAATATTCAACCTCAATATGTCCTGTTTATAAGAAAAAGAAAAGTGTTCAGGAGTCAATAGTACAGGCATCTCGGTACTTCTGTATGACAATTACATATTAGCATCAGAGACGAGTTATCGGCCCCTGTTCTTAGGAAGAAAACTGCCATCTACCGGCCATTATATGAACTTCAAATATAAACAAGTGTTTACGATAATGTAAAAATATATAATAACAAAAATAACGCAAAAATATGAAAATCGAAACATTTATTTTATAAAAAAATGTATCAAAATATAATTTTAATGTATTAATATAATTTTTTTTCAATGAGTGAGTCATAACTAAAAATAAAATAATAAATATGATAAAAATATGAAACAGTTATAGATTGTTTTTAGAATTTTTTTTTTTTTTTGACGGTAAGGTTGTATAAAAATGTAGCAAAATATGATTTAAAAAACATGAAACATTTATAGAGGTTTAATAATTAATTGTTTGTTTTTTTTTTTGTACAGAAAGACTGTATAAAAATATAATTTTAGTTTGCACTAACTTTTAGAAAAGGAAGAGTTATCGACCCCTGACAAGCAACAACTGTCGGCGGTTCTTGAAACTAAAATACAAATATTCGCCTTGTGTAACTCTCATGCAGAAGTGTCGGCATCTCCTGTCTTTGCAATAATCATCTTTCATTCTTGTTAGCTCCTTACAACAAGTGGCTTCATGCCTTGTCTTAAGCGATTTCCATAAAAAAATATATCAAGAATGTTTGCATACAGGTATTGAAGCTAGGGCAATGTAGACATATTTGTGTGTGTGTGTGTGTGTGTGTGTGTGTGTGTGTTATTAAGTCCACGTGTGTACTTCTGAAGTAGCAATACTCAGTCTGTGGAGCTCGTCAAATTCTAGAGTCAGATGGCCCCAAAACGTTAGGGTTCTGTTGTATCCCAAGAGAGAAATTTGGGGTTTTAAAGAAGCGTAAGTTTGCTTCCTTTTTTCTTTTTTTTTTTTACATAGGAGTCACAACTTATCAAGGCCCAGAGGACACTCGTGGATAAAGGTTAACGCATTCAATGGGATAATGGGTAGTAATTGTTAATAACGTAAATTTGGTAAATTGGATTCATCAAGAACTTGGACTTGAAGACGACCGTATTGTAGTCAGCTGGAAAGCAGAGAAAAGGAAGAGAGTTCCACAGGCGTGCAGTTCTTAGAAAGAAGCTTTGTTCATGGAATCTACATTTCGGTTTCGACACAGATAAAGAGGAGGGGGGGAATAATTGATAGCGTTTTCAGCTAGATAAGTGTTTCTCGTAAAAGTTTGGTGAGGGGGACCATAGATTGGAGCTCAGACGAGCACTTGCCATGAAAATAATGATAAAGCACAGACAGGCTCACAACGGCTCTTCTGTGAGAAAGAGGTTGCAGGGAAGAGAAAAAGGCATCCCCTACTAGACTACGAAGTTTATTTTGAATTCTATCAAGGCAGGATAAATCTTTCTAGCAGCTCCTGCCCCGATGTGGCAGCAGTACAACATCCTTGGACGTACCTGGCTTTTATATAGGTAGTTAATTGCATCAGCAGTGAGATATCTACTGGCTCAATAGAAGGATCTCATCATTTTTTCAGCGACCTTGGCAATGGATTTGATGTATGTATTCCAATTTAGATCAGGAGTAAAGATCAAGCCTAGAAGTTTGTCAAAACATGAAGCCTCCCCAAGATGAGAGCCATCCATTTCAATTGATGCCAGATGGGGGTCAGAGCGTTGATGATGTAAAGATAGGAGCTTGGTTTTAGATGCATTAAAAGTAATCAGCCACTCCTTTCCTCATTGTACCACGTGCTCAAGATCAGAGGAGAGAGAATCAGAGAGAACTTGATTATTTAAAGCCTTTGATGTGTTGCCATAGATGGTAGAGTCGTCAGCATAAATGTCTACGAAAGATCATTGATGTAGATCAGGAAAAGAGTTGGGCCCAGGATGGACCCCTGAAGGACTCCAGCATTAATACTGAGAGCTTCTGATTTCTGCCTATCAACCACTACTCTTATGAATCTATCGGAGAGAAATGATTTAATAATTGAGAAGACATTTCCAGTTATACCGTAGCTGGAGATCTTGTGAAGTAGACATTTATGCCATACCCAATCAAAGGCCTTTGATATGTCAAGAGCAATTGCCTAGAAAGGAAGCCTCCATCGAGAGATTCACTAATCCTATGAGATATTACTGTAAGCACATCTGCTGTAGATCTAGCAGAACCGAAACCATATTGCATGTCACTCAGAAGGTTATTTTTGGTGAGGTGATTGACTACTTCTCTATTTAACACAGATTCCAGCAACTTACTCATGACATACAGGAACTTATTGGTCTGTACTGAGAGGGAGATGAGCGATCACCTGAATTTTTAAATACAGGGCATACTAATGAGATTTTCCAGGGTGTTGGGAAGCAATTCTCCTTGACAACAATAGATAGCTTTGTAAGTATGGAAACTAGTTCTGATTGAAGCTTTTTGAGCACTATAATAGGAATGCCGTCAGGGCCAGTTGCTTTACTGGAATCTAGGTTTTGATTAGCTTGGCAACATCACGCACAGATATTTGTATGTCGCATAGTGTGTTTTCTGATACAGGAAGAAATACAGGAGGTTGGTGGCCTTGGTCGTATAGGGTAGAATTAGCTGCAAAGTTCTTGGCAAAGAGATTGGTTCAGGTCCATTAATGATAGTTAAGAGAGAGCATACGCTTCTGTTTGCTATTTGCCAAAATTGGGGGGAACCAAGTCACTGCTCAGCTACTTTGGACTTGACAGACTGAGCATACAACTCTCTTGTGTTCTTTATTTCTCAGCACATTCCAGAGAGAACCACGGTTGGCTGTTAGGTTTTTACTAGAATTTTTGTGAGGGTATGACGTGATCTATACCTACCATTAACCATTCCGTTAGGTCTGATACTATAGAGGGCATATCCTTTTTAAACATAGAATGCAGAGTTAGATCTGATATAAATGTACGGAAGCTATCTGAGTCAGCCATAGAGTATCGATATACTGTATGATGGAGAGGTACGTCTGAGGACTTATTGCATTTCATTTTTATCTTAACTGATACAACAGAGTGGTTGGAAGATTCCAGTAGAAACAGACTGGAAGATGAACATAGCTCAGGGCAAGTTATGAGAAAAAGGTCTAGGAGACTTGTATACTGGCCGTCAGTGTCTGGCACACGGGCGGGTTCGCGAATGTGCGCGAGGTCATAAGCAATGGAGAAATCGTGACAGATATAGGATAATTTAGGAACTTCTCTGGAGATGTTCTTACAACATAGAAAGCTGGTGGTCTAGTCATAAAAAGGATTGAAAGAGAGAGAATGTAGTTAATCTTGCCTTTTATTAACTTCGGCAGTGTACTCAGTGTGCCTGAGAGATGGCCTCTGATTGGGCAAACCTGACAGGAAGGTAAACGCCTGCTACAATCAGCAATGAGCTTAAAAATGAGTACCACAAGTTGTTGCTGCTGTTGTGGTAGGGTTGCTAGTACTATCACTACTATTTGTGACACGATTGCTACAGGGATTTGTTCAGAATTCCACAACCCTCTTTTGAAATAAAAAATAAAAAAAAAAAGAACATTATGTAGTATGCAGGTACTTGTGACAGAAAGAAAATAACATTCACCAAAAATAACGAAAATTAATCAAGTAATTTTAGTTTTATGAATAAAAACCATTTTTAAGCAAATTTGAGTTTTTACAATGCCACCCTCCCCATGTTAAAAATGGCTTTCTAAAATCTAGTTTAAATTATTTGGCGTTATCTTCCTTGTTTATTCAAGATGTTTTCAAGATGGCGTCACAAGATTTAGCTATAAAATTTGATATTCTTATTCCAAAATAAAACTACTTGATCAATATATATGATTTTTGGTGTATGATATTTTTTCCATCACCGGTATGTGAATATATTTTTTTTATTTTTGTTTTGTTTTTTCCTGAACAGAGAGGAAGTTTTAACAATCACTGACGAATGATTTGGACGTAGTTTTATCTTTAATAATATAAAAAATCATTATGTTTCTGAATTTTTCAGATGGACTGTGGCATAAAGGATAAAGTACTAAGTAAAATTCAGTTCTGGAGGTTGAAGGTTCGATCCTCACTGTGGGTGATACTAAGAGTTCAATTGCAAATTACTCAAACTTCTACCAGGTCATGTCTGACGGAATGAGAGCACACTGACGATTTGAATTAAATAAAGTTTTCCATTCAAACTTCCCTGCAGATTTCTGAGTTTGACAGAAAAATTCTTGAGTTTGACAAAATACACTTGAAGAAGATCAGAGGTTACATCGGTTGAAACGTTGTGAAAATAACAGTCAAAATGAAAACAGTAGTTTGACTTATCCAAATAATATATATATATATATATATATATATATATATATATATATATATATATATATTCATTTCGTACATTTATAAGCTACAATCAACATCCAAATGAATGCTTTGACGATAATTACGGTTTTCAAAAGGTGAACAATTAAAAGATACATCTGCCTTACTTAAAAATTGCTAGGTTTATTTATGGCGTCTTTTACATATAAAAAAAAAACCCACCCAATACTTTTGCTGATGAGGAGACTTTGTTTAAAAAAAAATATATGTCAAATTATTGTCCGTGGCTTAATGTCTATCACAATAAAAACATCGTTTCCGAAACAATCGCACAAATTATTGACTTTGTTGTTGTTCCTTCTTATGAAACAGATTTTTAATTTTTAATTCTAATTTGAATTTTAAATTATCAATCACATTACTAAATATATATATATATATGGCTTTAGGCCAGTTTCTGCCATATCTGTTTCCCCACGATGTTGGGGAAAACCGACTCTTCCCTAAAAAGGAGATCTCTGGCAGCGTCCAAATGAATAGCAATTGTCTGATATGAAGGGTTTCCCCCCACATTGATCAAAGCTAATTGTCTTCTAGACGTCCCGGCCGTAAAGGCCAGGCGCTTGCTATTTGCTTCAATCAGTTTCGCTTTTATACGAAAAAGACAAACAAATACTTGAAAAGAGGAGAAGGAGGCAATTTTTTAGAACTCAATCCCAGTGAATTAATGCACCTCCAGATACCAACCTGACTCGGCATAGTACATACAGCGCCTAGGCTTCCCAAACAGTCACCCATCTGGTGCTGGCCAGACTCATCGTTGCTTAACTTCGGTGATCGGGCAGGAACCGGTGTGTCAACATGATCGTGCTGTATTCTATCTACTTTATTATTATATAAAAAGAACTTTGTCTATGTCTATGTGTGTGCATGTAGGGGGGGGATTTCGTTCCCTATGAACTCTTAAACTCTTTTAATTTCACACAAATATACTTTATGTGCCTGGCAATGTTTTTAGATAGGCTTTGTATCAGGATGTCTCTGATAATAATTGATAATGGAAAAAATTCTTGACCTTTTCATTTTAAATTTAAATTCAAGTCAGTATCACCGCACAAGCAGGAAGTCCAGGCATATAAAATCAACAGTAGGTTCTTTTGATATGACAGTAGCGCATTCAAAATGAATGTTTCTGTTTAGAGCACAATTAATTCATCATAGTTGATTTTTGTGACTTTTGCATTTTAAACTTTAATTCAAGTCATTATATATAAAAATAATTTTATAAAATTAACAGTAAGTTCTCTACAGTGCAATGTAAATTACAATGTATTGTGGACTAAGTCACTACGGAGAGGCATGTGAATCTTTCTCCCAGTGCACCAGGATGTGCCCCAACTTGAGCAGGCAATGAATAGATTTGATTGAATATGGTCGATTTCACCTATTTTGATGAAAATAAAATATTGGAGTGTGAAACATTCGTTGATCTTCATTAAATCCCGGGCAACGGCGAACTGGATGCAGATTCGACTGCCTTGCACGGGAATAAAAAAGGAACTGTTACTTTATGGCACAAGGCCACAAAAGAAGAAATGGCTATGTTGCAGTAGGGCGCGAAGGGTATGTTTACTTTGCATAAAATAAGAGAACTAATTTTCTGCTATATCACAAGGAACCGCTCGTTATAGGAAGAGTATGGAAATATTTACTGGAGGAAAGAACAATATTTATCCTGCCAAAGGGGATGTGGACCAAAGATTGGATTATATCTGGACTAAATTATCATACATAGAAATTCCGAGAATCTTCAAAATTGGATGATTATTTCTTCTGGGACATTTCATTCAGACACCGCATGTTTCCATCATCTAAATAGTTTGTTTATTATCCCATCCCTCATCCAGACCTTTTCCATCCTCAATGAACAGCAAAGTTAATTTCTTAGGATATTTACGTTTAAATGTGTTTCTTATATTTATGTTTGGATTCAAGTAATCATTTCGCATGATGTAGAAAAAAAGAAAAAGAAAGGTATCGACTTCTTGTGTTTGACCATCGTTTGGCCCATTGGGTATTGTATGAAGATTCTTTTGGAAAGATTGAACCCTGTTGTGTAATAATATATACAAAGTGTCCAAAAATCACTGAAGGGTTGAAAATCTTTGTCATTTTACTATCAATGATTTTTTTTAAACCTATGTCCCTACTTCAGATATTTTACAGATAATATTTTGGAAATTCATTATGGATAAAAATAACATTGAACAACGTACGCAAGTTGTGAAGTTGTTTTACAAAATCAGGGGTCAAGTTTAGCGAAATTTTGGGGACACACAGACACACACAGACACACAGACACAGACACACACACACACACACACATACATATATATATTGTTGCTATTTCTTCTAATGAGTTAAGGGCATAATAGATTCACTGATTGATATAATAGTTAAGTGATTGATTTTGCTCTACGAAACAGATACTGTCAAGAATTGTATAAGTCAACTGAATTAAATGAATAAATTATAAGACGGTCAACTTCATGAATTTTAGAATATAACTTTTTGTCATTTATTCTCTCTCTCTCTCTCTCTCTCTCTGAATATATATATATATATATATATATATATATATATATATATATATATATATATATATATATATATATATATATATATATATATATAAACCCTTAGTCATTGTGTCCTATCATTTTTCCTTCACTTGGTTATTTCATGATAATACTGAACTAAGACGTGTCATATGGGTCGTAACATCTCATGGCTGATAAAATTTTTATTAATACATTACAAGAATGTGAATAGATACTACTGATTTCATAGAGTCATAAAATTCTGCACAAAGAACTTCCTTTTTTTTTTTTTTACATGGAGGTCACCACTTATTAAGGCCCAGAAGCAACTTGGGATAAGTTATTCCGGCCAATATCGTTAATCGTTACTATATATATATATATATATATATATATATATATATATATATATACAGTAACGATATAGTATTTTGTAATATATATATATATATATATATATATATATATATTATAAAAATTTGTTGAAATTCAAAGACTTACATTTTTTCTTTTTTGTAACTTTTGTTTCTTTCATCTTGGATTTCTTCCTTACAGCCGCTTCGTTGATGGGATGGCAAATATATATATATATATATATATATATATATATATATATATATATATATATATATATATATATATATATATATATATGCCCTGAATATGTGAATTAAATAGGGTTATATATATATATATATATATATATATATATATATATATATATATATATATATATATATATATATATATATATATATAATTATTTTCCACAGCTGAAACAAGGTTGCAGGCCACAAGAGCCAAGAGAGCCAACAAACCGGAAGTCCAAAACTCGAGTTTCGCCCTTTATTTGCGCTCATCAGTTAGACACATTCGAGCTCAGGATTTGAAACCTGAGCCTCTTATTATTCAATATGGCGTAATGGAAAAATAAAAAGGTATTTACAGTCTCTCTTCCAATTTCGGATTTTAATCATGTCAAATCACACTTACATTCTTTTTGACGGATTGATTGTTGCTATTTTTTCTGATGAGTTAAGGGCATAATAGATTCACTGATTGATATAATAATTAAGTGATTGATTTTGCGCTACGAAATGGATACTGTCAAGAATTGTATAAGTCCACTGAATTAAAGGAATAAATTATAAGATGGTCAACATCATGAATTTTGGAATATAACTTTTTGTCATTTATTCTCTATATTGCTCTGTAATTACATTGAGCTTCTTAAATAAGGATTGATATATATTATAAGAAAATATATTTCTACAGAAATATATATGTATATTGTGATTTTATTAGGTTTATTTATTTATGAGCCCTCCCCATGAATTATTGAGTTGTTTTGTGATATGAAATTTAACAAAATAAAATTCACCAAAGGTACAGAATAGTTAACAAAATCACAAGCCTTTCTTTAAAAAAACTTTCTATAAAAAAACTTTCTATAAAAACTTCACAATGTAAGGGAAATAACTCAAAGTAAAGAATTATCGTTATATTTCAGTTAGAGTTATTTCCCCTAAATCTAATTTAATAATCTTCTGTTTCTCATTGTTTAATAAACGCAAGTGCGCACGCAAGTGCGCGCACGCACGCACGTGCGCGCGAACGCGCGCACGCACACACACACACACACACACACACACACACACACACACACACACACACGCACGCACGCACACGCACACACACACACATATTGACGGACGTACATCCAAGCGGCATAATATTAATCCGAGAGTGCCTCACTGCCTCAGTGCCTCACTGCCTCAGGGATCGATCCTTGGACCATTATTATTCCTGATATTCATAAACGACCTCCCTGATAATATTGTGTCCGAGATGGGTATATTTGCTGTTGATACAATGTTTCATAACAAGCATGAGGGAAGAACAGATGTACATAAATCTAAGATAATGGCAGAATCGTTAGAAAATGACCTCCAGACTATAGTGGAATGGGGCCACAAATGAATGGTAACATTTAATGCTAGTAAAACTAAGCTGCTTTCCTTTAACAATTACAAGACGCCTCTCCAACCCCCTATAGCCATGACATATGACACCCTACCTGAGAATTCTACCTTCAAACTTCTCAGCCTAAAATTTGCGGGCAATATGAACTGGAACAAATACATAGAGGACATTGCAAAGGCTGCTGCAAAGAAGGTGGGTCCCTCTACTGAGCTAGAAGACTACTCACACCTGAGAGTATCTTGTATCTCTACAAAGCAACCATTCGCTAATGCCTGGAGTATTGTTGCCACATCTGGGCTGGTGCATCTACCACTAGTCTCTCCCTCTTAGATAGGGTCCAAAAAAGAGTTGTCAATCTAATCGGTCCCACTCTATCAACTAAGCTCCAGCCCCTGTCCCATCGCTGCAATGTTGTATCACTGTGCCTGTTTTACAAATACTTTAATGGAATGTGTTCTGATGAACTCATTTCAATTGTACCCCCCAATGTACATATCCCCGACAAACCTGCTTAGCAATAAGATCTCACTCCTTCATTGTTGTTGTCCCTCCCTAAATACCAGAAAACTTTTTATTCTAATAGTTTCTTTCCTTGAACAGCTAGACTTTGGAATTCCTTTCCTGCTGCCTGCTTCCCTGGCTGTACTGATATGCAGAAGTTTAAATGTAACATAAATAAATATCTTGTTAATCTTTCCTAGACCCAAATGGCCCCAAATAGTAGCCCTTTATGTCCAAGTGGCGATATGCTTTATAAGCGGTGAATAATATATACGAAATCTGGACAATTTAAGCTATCATATTTAAGTGTATTTTATGCCCAGGCAACCCCCCTCGCCCGCTAGCCTAATCCTAAACCTATACCTAAGCCTAAACCTCTACCACTGGGCCATCTCGCACAACTGCTGGATGTATTTTATGTAGAGGTTTTTTAGTTGATCAAAGGAAAAATTATTCCCAACTCGCATTTAGGTAAAAATGCACTTTTTTATAAATAATTGAATTCATTCAAAAAGTATCACACACACACACACACACACACACACACACACACACACACACACACACATATATATATATTCTTATTATAAATTTTCCTACTGTGCGTGCGTGCGTGCGTGCGTGCGTGTGTGGGCGTGTGTGTGTGTGTGAGAGATGCGGTTTATCTCAGCAAGCAACCCGCTCAGGCAATTAAGGTACCGAAATGAAGCTTATGACCCAGCGGATGTTTTAGTGATATTTATATTCATGGAAATGCAAAAAACTGCAAAAAATACGAAACTAAGGCTAATTCATTATCATCATTATAATCACGAACAAAGGAAACAAAGCACTTTTTAAATGCCGTTGATATTAATTAGGTTGGGGAAAAAAAAGACAACGAAATATTAAAAAGAAAAAAAAAACAGGATTATTTTTTAAATCTAAAAAAAATAAAAATATAAAAATTCCCTCAATGAGTGCTTAGACAGATACGTAAAATAAATGTAAACAATGGCAACACATGGGGGAGGGTGATAGAAAATGGAAATATTTTTTTTAATTTCAAATTTTAAAACACTTTTCTTTAATCTTATTATAAATTTTCCTACTGTGTGTGTGTGTGTGTGTGTGTGTGTGTGTGTGTGTGTGTGTGACACGGTTTATCTCAGCCTACAGGCAACTGTGTCCATGTCTATATACCTTTCTGTGGTCTATATATCTATATGCTTATAATGTCCTATGTATTTATCTATGTGTGTCTATATAACTTTCTGTGTATCTATATACCTATATATCTATATATGTGTGTCGATGTGTCTATATATGTATCTATATGCAGCCATCTGGCTGCAAACGAGGTGCGTGTATATAAAATGGTTGTAATGTCTTTTTTGGTCTGATGATGTGGTCTCTTTTAATTGAGATTTCACTTAAGCATTTTTTCACACATCTAACCAATAATCTTTGTATAGTAACAGACTATATATATATATATATATATATATATATATATATATATATATATATATAATATATATATATATATATATATATATATATATATATATATATATATATAGAGAGAGAGAGAGAGAGAGAGAGAGAGAGAGCAAAACACCGACTATTGGTGACACAAAGTCTGAGATTGGCATTTCTCTGAAAAACACAATCAGTGTTGTCAGAGTGAAAATGTTTTCCAAAAAGACATTTCAAACTTTTACTTTAAAAAAAGCTTTATATAAAAATATTTGAAGAGAGCTGAACAAGGCTTGAAACGCGTTATAAAAAGTATTTTAAAATACAAAATGATAAAAGTCTGAAAACCCACAACTGTTGATGGCTACACTTTTTTAAATATATATATATATATACATATATACATATATATATATATATAAAAATAGCAGCTATATATATATATATCTATGTATATATATATATATATATATATATATATATAATAGCAGCTACATATATATATATATATATATATATATATATATATATATATATATATATATATATATATATACGCTAACAAAATACCCGTCGTTGACTGGGTTCAAAAAACAGCCTACAGAAAATGGACTTTGATTTATGAAAGTATGATAGGTTATGAAAAGGAAGGGTTCTAAAGAGATAGCTTCGAATTTGGGGATATCAAAACCAAAGCAAAATATGATGAAAGTAAAAATAAAATAGATAAACCCCATAATTTATTATACCATACCTGTTCATACTGAAACACTTATCACAATATCCTGTGGATCTATATTAAAAAACCTTGTTAAACTTTGTGACATATTTCCATTCTATGGAGGTCAGGCGCGAACGAACACCCCATAATTTTATTATACCATATTTCTTAAAACTGAAACATAATTATCAAAGTATACTTACGCAGATAGATATGAAAAGTCTTTATTAAAGTTTTTGCCTATTTCCATTCTATGGAGGCCAGGCGCCAACGCAGACCCCACAATTTTATTATACCATCTCTATTTAAGTTAAAACATACTTATTAAAGTATTACTATGTACATCTATATAAAAAAAAACTCTTGTAAACGTCTTTTTTTTTTTTTAATTTTTAAATTTTTTTATTTCCATACTTTGTGGACCAGGCGCGAACGCACACCCCACAATTTTAATGAACCACTGTTCTGCCAGATCAAACATACCCATTCCTGTGTCTCGATACATCTTCTATCATTATATGTAATCGGTTTTTTAAAATAATGAATCATATAGGAGCCTATTCGTGACCACACACACACACACACACACACACACACACACACACACACACACACACACACACACAGCTTTATATATATATATATGATTATTTTTTTTTTGGAAAGAGAAATCCAGCAGAGTGCTCAATTAAAAGGAAAATCCGAAAAATAAGAGCATATTTATATTTTGTATTTTGTGTACAGAAAGTTGTTAGATGAGATATCGGGCTTGAAACCGACGGTACCAATGACTTATCTCATCTAACAACTTTCTGTACACAAAATACAATATAATTTGACGTTGCTATTTTGCAAAAGTTGGGTAACCAGTGAAATATAACGAGGTTAGTACAAGAGTGCTCAATACAGAAGTAGAGCAAGTTACATTTTAAATTTGTCCTTACACAAGCAGTAGTAATTTGTTCCTACACAGTCATGAGCATGTTTCAGTCTACTAGTATTTAGTAACTAGAAACCTCTTGAGACGCTTTCGAAAATAAGGGTTGTTGCCTGAAAGGTCTCTAGTTAATAATTACTAGTAGATCGAAACATGCTCATGACTGTGTAGCAACATAGTACTGCTTATGTAAAGACAAATTTAAAATGTATATATATATATATATATATATATATATATATATATATATATATATATATATATACTTCAGAATAAAGTTATCTAATAGACCTACTGGTGTAAACAATAATTTAAAATTTATGACGTGAAATGGTTAAATTTCAATTCAAGAAAATTTTTATTATTATATGTAAGACAAAGAATACATATCAATTAGTACATCTCCTTAACCTATAGGTTTTCAATGTCTACCATCTCTTCAGAGGAGAAAATCCTAGCAAACCATTTCACGTCATAAATTTTAAATTATTGAATTACTAAAATTTTATATATACAGGGTGATCCCCCCCAAAAAACGTGATATCTCCATTATTTATTCACCGATTGGACAAAATATTAAGAAACGGGGTCTAATTAGAGTTGGGTCCCACTTTTTTGGAGTCACCCTGTATATTCATATATATATATATATATATATATATATATATATATATATATATATATATATATATATAACTAGTTAATTTACTCACATAAAATTAATATACGAAAGTATAGATTTATGCATAAACTTTAAGTATTTACTTCAAAAGTGCTCAATATGTACGTAGAGCTAGTTAGTAAGTCATAAAATGTATATGGCAATTAAGCTACACTGAATATTCCGCATTTCATCCACTCTAGGACTCTTCAGGATTATGCGCATAAGCCTGAAGAGTCCTAGAGTGGATGAAACGTGGAATATTCAGTGTAGCTTAATCGCCATATACATTTTATAACTTACTATATATATATATATATATATATATATATATATATATATATATACTACCAGTTCAGCTTGGCTTTGCCATATGTACTGTTCATAATTTTATGTGTATATATATATATATATATATATATATATATATATTAAAAATTTGATTCATGTCCAAGTAACCTACATGTAAAATTTCAAGTGTTTAGACCCAAAATTGGCGGAGAAGTTTGGTAGAGTCTGCAAAGGTCAGCTCTTTTAACTTTGACCTCTTTGTCGCCTAAAACCTGATTAAAAAGCTTGCTGCATGTCTGAATACCCTTTATGTAAAATTTCAAATGTTTAGACCAGAAATTGACTGAGTAATTTGGTAGAGACCGCAGAGGTCAAATTTTTTAAACTATGACTCCAATTTTAACACCTTAACATTTATTTTTGGGGGCTTAAATCAAATTAAAATGTTTGATCCATATCCAAGTAAGCTACATTTAAAATTTCAAGTGTTTAGACCCAAAATTGGCAAAGGAGTTTGGTAGAGTTTTCAATAGTCAAATCGTTGAACTTTGACCCCTTGACAGCCAAATTTCTAGCCGAAAACCGATTAAAAAGATTTTCCCAAATCTTAGTACCCCTTATGTCAAATCTTGAGTCTGTAGACTGAAAATGGACATTTATTGGTAGAGAAATGCACACACACACACACACACACACACACACACACACACACACACACACACACATTTTCACTTTTATAGATAGATATTTTAAGAGAGCATGAAGTTAAATTTTAATTATTAGTCTTCAAACGAGTCTTGTATATTGTGTGTTATTGATGGCACTACATATGTGTGTATGTGTGTTGTATATTTGTGAGTGAGTTGTGTTTGTGTGTGTTTGTTTACTTCTGTGTGTGTTTGTGTGTATGTGCGTTCATATGCATGCATATATGTGTGTATGCATGTGTGTGTTTGTATCTGTGTATGCGTGTTTGCATGTTTGTGTGTGTATGTGTGTTTGCATGTTTGTGTGTGTGCACATGCGTGTGTGTGCATATATGCGTGCGTGTTTGTGTATGTGAGTGTATGTTTGTGTGAATGTATGTATGTGTGCGTGTTTGTGGGTTTGCGTGTGTGTACATGTATGTATGCGTATGTGTGTGCGTGTGTGTGCATATATGTGCGTGTGTGTATATGTGTATGCGCACGCGCGTGTGTGTGCGTATTAGGAGGTGATTATGTGATTTTTGTCAGTTTCAGTTCCCTCGAACTTGTGTATTATTTTTTCTATTTTTTTTATTTTTTATTTCTATTTCTCTTTGGCACAGTGTGAGTAGGATACGTTGTCGATAATTATTGCTGCCGAGTTTATGCATAGTTCTTTCTTTAAAACGGTCAAGTACCATTCATCGTGAAATAATGCTTTAAACAGAAACGTTCATTTCGAACGCGCCCCTGTCATATCAAAGAACCTACTGTTGATTTTATATGTTTGGCCTTTCAGCTTGTGTGTTAATAACACTTCTCAAATGCACTTGTGATGTTACACTGTATAAGGTGTTAACTTTAGAAAAATCGTCTATTCCTTCTTTCATTAGATTTTTCGATTATCGATTATCGATACTTATCGAAAACATTCCAATACAAAATTAATCTAAAGACACTGCCAGGCATATAAAGTACATTTGGGTGAAAAATGTGAAAAAAATCGGCCTAGCTGTTTAGGAGTTTATGGGGAATGAACTCACACACACACGCACACACACACACACACACACACACACACAAAGTTCCTTATATATATATAAGTTATAAAATATATACGGCAATTAAGCTACACAGAATATTCCGTGTTTCATCCACGCTAGGATTCATCAGGCTTATGCCTCGCGTGGATGAAATGCGGAATATTCTGTGTAGCTTAATTACCGTATATATTTTATAACTTACTACTTAGCTCTACCTACGTATTGAGCGCTGTTGAAGTAAATACTTAAAGTTTACACATAAATTTATACTTTCGTATATTAATTTATGTGATTAAATTAAGTAATCATATATATATATATATATATATATATATATATATATATATATATATATATATATATATATATATATATATATATATATATACTACCAGGCTGTCCAGCGCCGCCAATCGTAAAATATGCTTAAATATGATATTTTCTTTTTATGCACATTTCATATTTATTATTGGGCAAAATATCTATTGATTATTATATTGTACCCAATAACAAATAGTGATTTCAAAAGTTTTTTTTTTTTTTAATATGCTGGAATCGAAACAAAAATAATTAGCTCTTCAACATTATTCGCTGCCATCTAAGTTAAGACGACATGCATATCAAATCTTTACAAATTTATTAACTTAAACGTGTATGCCACAAACGAGAAGTAGTCGCAAAGGCAATCAAGGGAGGTAATCATTCGTCGAAATTGTACCAAGGGGGAATAATCCGTTCAAGTCGCTCTCCAGTCTTTAAAAAACCAAAAAGTCACAATCCTCTTCAGATTTTTTTCGTGTTTGTTTTCCCGTCCATCTTCTTCATTTCTTGTTTTTTTTTTCTTCTTCTTCTTTGATTGTCTCTGCTACTTCAATTGTCTCGTTGTATTGTTTACAGCGAATGAAGATGTATTCGAACAATTCTAACTCCAGCAACCCTTTCTTCGTCGACAATGAGATGGACGAAGAGTTTTTGAGGGGTTCCCGACGCCAGCCCGGGGGCGGAGCTGCCTCTTACTCCAACACCGAGGAGCGGCGACGACACTTGCTAGCCCAGATAGAAGCTTCCGAGAGCCGACAGTTGGAAAGTACACAACGCGCCCTCGCTAGTATCTACGATTCGGAAAAGATGGCCATCACCACAGCCGAGGTAAGAGGGATTGAACAAAACAGAAAACCAAGTGTGATGTTTGTGTAGATTCTTGAGCTTTTAACCAACGCATTTCGGGTGAAAACATTATTACGTACTTCCGTGTCATGTCGAAATTTGTATAAATTCCAATAACTTCGAAAAATGATCCAGTACAAAAAAATAATTACAAGTAAAAATAGAATTTATCTAACCGGAAGTGAAGTATGGACACGAATCGTAAAGATAACCCACTATATTTATAACTTTATTATCTTGTTTGTTTGTGTCCGTACACACTAGATAACGGCAATGTTTTGTGATGTTATCATTTAAAACAGGGAAATGGGGGATAACCATGCACAGTGGATGACGTTAGAAAATGATGACGTCATCTATTAAACTAGAGATGAGATGTTTTAGTAATTTTTATAGAATCACCTGTCTCCAATCGGGTGTTTTGGTGAAATTAAGGGGTTTCCGAGTGCCCTGAGAACGATTTTAGCAATGCAAATCGTCAAAATGTTACGTCATCTTGCATTAAGGGGATTAGACCCCCGTCTCATCCCTAATGCGAAAAAAAAAAAACGTATTTGCATTAAAAATGGTTTTGGTGCTTATACATTTTACCTAATCGTGCTATTTGTTGGTAAAGGTGCCGCATACCCCCCCCCACACACACACTATTGTAGGTTTTCGGGGGGGGGGGGGGAGTGCTGAAAACGAAAATAATGTTTAAAATTCCAGGAAACAAATAGTTCCTGAACCACCCCCTTAAGTAAATACTTCATCAAATCTCCACACTAACGTAATGTACTTGCAATAACCCTTATCCCTGAGTGGCTTCCGGGCCTTGATAAGTGGTGACCACTGTGTAAAAAAAAAAAAAAAAGTTTCCAATATATAATTTATATATTATATGTTGGAAATTATATTATAAAGAAATTATGGTTTCAAAAAGTGTGGGATCAATTTTCTATATTAATTTAACGTAAAATGATCAGCCACTTTATGGCCACCTTTTTTGTTGGGAGGAGGGGGGGTCAACATAAAATGGATGATTATGGCCTGGTGGTGGTGGTGGTGGTGGACCAACACGAAACCTTGTTTTCTATGGGCTTTCGAGTGTGCTGAAAACGATTATCGCATTTAAATTTTCTGCAAATAAGTAGTTTTCCAGGTATTAAGCAATTTAATTCTTTGTTATAAGTGGTGGTGGTGGTGGCTATTGTTGTACAGAATAGGTACAAAATACCCTCCCCATGTTAAAAATAGGTTTCTAAATAATAACGTTATTATTTCAGCAACATCATGGTTTTGTTGTTGTTAATAAATGACAAATGATGACAATTTAAAATCTACTTAGTATTGCACATGTAAACTTGAAAAAAAAAACGCTTAAAATGTGGCAGCAGCGAAATCAAAACAAAATAGCGACCGAATTTGACCTGATGTCATGCGTCGCATGACATCAGGTCAAATTCGGTCGCTATTTTGCGAAATCGCATGAGTGACTCATGCGATTTCGCTTATTCACTACAATGTTGACGCATTTGAAGCATGCTTTTTTTCTCTTGTTTACGTGCGTAATACTAAGTGCATTTTAAATAAAAATGATTCCTCATTTAATAATATATAAGAAAAACGGCGACATAAAACCATTTTTAATGCCTATACAGAATATTTTTTCTCATTCTGCTTTTGCCGTGACCTTTAACGTTTGCCTCTGTAGACGGATATGACAGTGACCGATCCTTTATGTATGACGTTTTAACTAGATGAGTCACGGGTTGTCTACTAGACAAGCCATATAGATCCTTGATGTTGTTATCTTGCTTGCTTGTCAACGTGCACATATAATGCCGAGAGAACTCGAATGCTGTAAATAAAAGAGAGAAGAAGGAGGGGGGTATTATGACATCACAATGTATTCTGGCTTAGTGAAATACTTTGATTTTTGTAATCCGTGGGTATTTTTTTTTTTTTTACAATAGCCAACAAAATAAAAATGGAGTGAAAAAAATAAATATACTACAAATAAATGTTACCAAAGGCAAGATAAGTTACTATTTTACCTACATGGATAAGTTTTGTGTTTTAACTTATTTTAAAGCGTTTATTTACTTTGAAACAAAGTAGTGTCAAGTCTAAGAACGAAAAATAAATGAGTTTTGTTATAGCCATTTGGACCATCGATAATCGTTCAAAATCGAAAATTAAACAAAACACTTGTAAAAACCCATCCAATAAATATCAACAATTACGAAAATGTAATGTTCTATCAGTATTGTTTAATTTTCGATTTTTGAGCAACTATCGAGGATACAAAAAGCTGTAACGAAACCATCTGTTATTTTTCATTCTACTTCAACAGACTTGGCACTACTTTTCTTTTAAAGTAAATACACATTTTAAAAATCCCAATGGGTAGAAGAGTAATTTATTTTTCCTTAACATTTATTTCTTGTATATTTTTCACTCCCTCTCGGTTTTTTTTTGTTTTGGCTATTGTAAAAATGCGCGGGTTTGTATTACTGTACACATAGATTCGAAAAATTTGCCAAAAAAACAAATATATAACAAATAAATGTTATCAAAGGAAAGATAAGTTACTTTTCTACCAAACTGGATATATTTTTCGTGTTTTTATTCAATGTAACATGTTTATTCAGCTCGAAAAGCATACAGTGTTTACCGATGTATTGGAAAATTCAAAATGGCGCCCGACTCTCTCTTTAACACGGTAAGTTCGGGAAAAGGTGTTATAAATAATAAACTAGATAAAATACTGTTAGAAATTTGCTCAATATACATTACCGTGACATAGGTTGACATATATTCGGTGTTTTTTTAATAGTATTTTGTCTAGTTTATTATTTATAACACCTTTACCCAAACTCGCCATGTTAAAGAGAGAGTCGGACGCCATTTTGAATTTTCCAATACATTGGTAAACACTGCATGTTTTTCGAGCTGAATAAACATTTTACATTGAATAAAAACACAAAAAATATATCCAGTTTGGTAGAAAAGTAACTTATCTTGCCTTTGATAACATTTATTTGTTATATGTTTGTTTTTTTTGGCAACTTTTTCGAATCTATGTGTACACAAACCCAAATGCACTAATCTATATAAATAAAACAGTAAATGTATATATGCATGTGTGTAAATATTTAACCGATAAACCGATAAACTCTTAAATTACTGGTCACATAACACTGAAATTAACAGGAAGCAGATTATATGTATATAATATTTACTAGCAAGCTGTCTGGCGTTGCCCGGTCATAAAATATGCATAAATATTATATTTTAATTAATGCAAGTTTTGTATTTATTATAAACAGAAATATTGTAGGTATTAAACATAACCTTAAGTTCCTTTTTTAAAAAATGAAATAAAAAAAACAAAAAAAACGGAAAGAAACAGAGACATGTGCATGCGAGTATTAGGTTTTTACTAAACAGTTCACTTCTTGTAAGTAAAAAAAAAAAAAAAACTTGAGCTGAGATCGAAACAGATAAAAATCCGATGACCCTCAAGTACCAATTTTTTCAATTTTGACTTTTGGATGAAAACCAATTAAAGTTTTTCACATGTCTGAATATCCTATATATTAAATTTCAAGTCTGTAGATCAAAAGAAATTTTTTTTTATATGTTGAGAAGTGTCCACACACACACACACACACACACACACACACACTTTTATAGATATATAGATATATAAAAGGCACTTTGTGTGTGTGAGTTCGTTCCCTATAGACTTCAAAATGGTTGGGCCAATTGTTTTTGACATTTCACACAAATGTACTTTATATGCCTGAGAGTGTTCTTAAACAGTTTTTGTATCAGAATGCCTCTGATAAGTATCTAAAATTGATAATCAATGAAATCCGATAAAGAAGAAATAGCTCGCTTTTGACCAAAGTTAACTTTTGCATTTTAAACTCTAATTCACGTCAGTAAATAAATATTATTTCATAAAATCAACAGTTCTCTTCAGTGCAATATAGACTACAATGTAATGTGGACTAAGTGACTGCAGGAAGCATGCAAAGCTTCCTTCTGGTGCACTGTGATGAGTTCCTGACTAGAGCAGGCAATTGATTGATTTGGTTGATAAATTGATGATTTCACTGATTTCATTGACAATAAGAGTATTGGGAGTGTGGAGCATTCATTGATCCTCGTTCAATCCTGGGCAACATTAGGTCTCTCTTATATATAAGGCCTTTTAAAATTCTACGGAATGAAAATTAATGGTTATCAAACAACCATGACCCATTGGGTCAGTATTTGTTTATATATATATATATATATATATATATATATATATATATATAAACAAATACTGACCCAAGTGGTCATGGTTGTTTGATAACCATTAATTTTCATTACTAAAAAATCAAGATGCCTTTTTCAGATAAGGATTAAAGGGTAGTATCCTGGAAGAACACCGTCCACTTGCAAAAAGTTCACACTTAATTCATTTGCTCCCACGTAAGTCCCACTCCCTTTTAGAGATTGGTCTGCTTGCTTTAAGTTCTATAATTAAAAAAAAAAAAAAACTGGATTCTTGTCCGCATTCGAACGACATTCTAAGTTCCGACCCGTTCAGTCTGGTTCTCCCAAACTGGCACCTTGCCATCTTGACTTCCAGCCTTATGTGGCCTCATTTTGGTGTGTAGCCTCATTGATATGCAAATTACTGCCTATCAAACTAAAGGTTCTAATCAACTCGTAAAACAATAGACGGTTTACCCTAAGAAAAGGTTCAGAGAGTCGTTCTAATCTGTATATACTATTTTGTTTTTGTTGTTCGACTTGCATCAGATCTGTTGCTAATGTTGCTGGTAAAATGATTGGAAGATATCTCACTCCTGACACAATCCTGTACTTGTATAAGAGTCAACTACGCCCTAAGATGAAGTACTGTTGCCACATCTGGGGAGGAGCTACTAAGAATATCCTTTTCCTGTATTGACAGGGTTTAAAACTGACTTCAAAATCTAGTGAGTGATACCCTCTTCTCCACTCTACTATTTTTTCACAGAAGTAATGTAACGGCTCAATCTCTGCGCTATCATTATATTTCATGGCAGGTGTTCACTGAGCTTCTAATTATGATCCCCCTCTTATAGAACATTTGCAGCAGATACTCGTCTATCTACAACTGCTAACAATTTCCCTTATGTTAGCTATCTGCCTAAAACTAAATGTAAATTCCATGAGCAAAGTTTCTTTCCTAGAACTGCTCGTCCGTGGGAAACAATACCATGAGGCTGCTTCCCGCTGACTGTAACATAGTTATTTCCAAGTCCAATGTAAACAAGTTTTCCTTGAGCCATCCTCTTAAATAATTGAATTCTACCTAATATTGTTGGGACGATTAATCAGAATCGGGACTTTTGGAGGTATCAGAATCAGAAAAATTTGTGCCTGATTCTTTTAATTGTCTTTTTTGTTTGATTTTGCTGACAGTAATGATAAAATAATAAATATCTATTGATTTTAAACTAACAAAAAATGTAAAATCTATCATCCGCCCACACACGTGTATTTTTACATTTCAGAAAATATCTGCATATTTTTGTTTTGACGGTAATTGGGGGAAAAAAAAATAACAACTCTATTGTTAAACATTTTTCGATTTATAAACAATCGGAATCGAGAATTTAGTTATTGTATCGGAATGGGGGAAGGGATGCCGGAATCGTCCCATCACTACTACCTAATTTCCAACATTATCGATAATCACAGTTGTCTCACCGGTCACCTGACCATCATTCAACCTTATCCTCGAGTGACTTTCAGGCCTTGATGATCGATAACCCTCTCTTCCCCTAGTAAAAAAACAAAATAACTCCCCATCTTTTCTCAATTAAATTGTACGGATCTTTTGTAAATAATTTAAGGAGAATAGGATGTGGACTTTGCGTTTACTTTTTGGCAGACTCATAATTTTCGCTGACCTTATTTTGTCATTTAGTCACTACATGCCATGAGCGATGTTTCTGACAAAGGGGGAAGAATTGCTGTTTTCTGGGTCGGAATCTATCTGTCTAATACTTATTTTTTCATTTTTTTTTTTTTTTTTTTTTTTTTTTTAAGCTCTTTTCACCAAGTGACTTCATGCCTTGTCTGGAGCGATTTCTATAAAAAAAAAAAATTTTTTTAACTAAAATCATTGGGAATATTTTAAGTTGAGAAGTCCATAGAGTAAATGTGGTATTTTGGTGAATGCCTAGTAAAGATAAGCAGTCTTATTCTCATATTGAAAACCACTTTAATGAGTCGAGTTGGAGAAGAATCTGATCTTGAGCACGTCGTACAATAGGAAAAAGGTGGCTGGTTAATTTTAATGCATCCAAAACCAAGTTTCTCTTTTTCCATCCTCAATGCTCTGGCCCCAATTGAAATGAACGGCTCTAAGCTTCTAGGTCTGACATTCACTCCTGATTTGAAATGGAGCGCATACATCAAATCCGTTGCCAATGTTGCTGGAGAAATTGTTGGATCATTCCTCTAGTAGATTCTCACTGTTGATGCAATTCTCTATCTGTATGAGTCAAGTACGTGCTACGATGGAGTACTGTTGTCACATCTCGGATGGAGGAGTACTGTTGCCACATCTTGGCAGGAGCTGCTGAAAGCAACTTATCTTGCCTTGACAGAGTTCAAAATCGACTTTGTAACCTAGTAGGCAACACCCTCCTTACTGCAACCTCTTTCCCACAGAAGAGATGTTGTAAGCTTGTCTCTGCTCTATTGTTATTTTCATGGCAAGTGCTCAACTGAGCTTCAATCTTATGATCCTCCCTTTCCAATCTTTCAGGAAAAAATACTCGTCTAGCCAAAACCACTATCAATAATTTTCCCCCACTCTCTATCGGTGCCTAAACCTAAATGCTGATTCCATGAACAAAGCCTGCCCACATGTGGAACTTTGTTCCGCTGGTTTGCTTTCCAGCTGACTACAATATTGTCGTCTTCAAGTCCTAACGATTTTTTTTCTTTTTTTTTTTTTTACATGGAGGTCACCACTTATCAAGGCCCAGAAGCCACTCAGGGATAAGGTTTATTGTGTGTACAGTAATCAATAAACAAAGTCTTGTTGAACCGTCCTTTTAAGCGATCAAATGATACCAAATTGTCACTGCTAATGATACGCTATTGTCTCAATGACTGCCGTACACACATTAACCTTTATTCTTTTGATATGTGATGACTTCTTTGTAAAAAAAACTTATTTTTTTAAATGAACATGTCCGTAAGTATAGATGAAGACAAAAAGGTTAGAAAGTCCATGTGGTGTTAAATAAATATCGTGTCAGTACAGGAGAGATAAAGATATCATATGCGAAGAGTAGGGTGAATGTCCTATTTTTAAGCAAAGGAAAAAAGGGTTAATATATGAGAATGTTTGTAGAGTACGCAGGTATGGAAGTCGGGTCATATCCATGTATGTATGTGGGTGTGTGCATGCATATAGAAGTGCGTGTGTGTTTGTGTATGTGTGTGTGTAGAAGTGTGTTTGTATTCATGTATATATGTAGATATGCGTGTGTTTGTTACATTAATTACATTACATGGGGTTAGTGAAAGAATACGTCCATGAGAAAAGGCGAAGACAAAACGTTAGAAAGTCTCCGTGTTGTTAAATAAATGTCCTGTCGTTAGATATCGACCGGACAATTCCAAATAACCTGGTCAATTATTATTATTATTATTATTAGAAAAAAGAGACAATTATATTTTGGAAAATTTGTATTTACAGCTTCAGATGTTTAGTCAGAAATTATAAAAACAAAGTCGATTTAAGAATCTTAAAATAGATTTGGAATTTGGTTAGAAGTAAACAAATTTAGGTTCACGTGAAAGATCACCTGTTTTGTGTCCTTGAACACGTGGTTGGGGTTTGCTGATGTAATAGTTAGCAGAGATAAAGCTGGCGAGTTGGCGAGAAATGTGTTAGTGTGCAGACATGCGGATGCCTTTGTTGGAAGCAGACAGAGAACCAGGAAAATGTAGAAAGAGACTCAGTGTGCCAAAACTTTTACAAGGAAATCTATAAGACAAATAAAACCCATGTATAGAACTTGTTGTTACAGTGTTATTTTATGAGTTTGGACAAATAAGAAGGTATGTGATTCCTTTGGTCTGAGACAAGCAGACATATTGTTATCGTTTGATTGTAAGAAAAACTGTTTATAAATGTATGTGTCATGTTTGTTAACTATGTGCATTTGTGAAGAAGTGGATGCACACACAACAAACATTTTACATATATACAATGAAGAACATTTTATACCACTAGACAATACACATACAAGACACACGTGTGTGTGTGTATATATATATATATATATATATATAAATAAACGGCTATATGTCTGTCTGTCTCCATAGTTTTAAACTCTGTCTCCTCTGAAACTAAGTCGCAGAGCGGCACTACAGTCCGCAAATGATTGACTTGTTTACGGGCCGTTCTTTTATGGGTCTTCAGCTGGTTAAAATTGTTTTAAAAGGTCAAAAATGAGTCAAAATAGAAAAAATCGTTAAACATTTTGTACATTTTAGTTTATTTTTAATCGGTTCATATGCATGTCACGTTGGTACAGTGGTAACGTTACCAGTTTTGAATGCTACAGTTTTGGTTTTGATTCTAGCTGATCGCACCCAAATACTTTTTTTTGCCTGGGCAAAGCCTTCCACCCCACCCACCCACCTAGTGATGTGACAATGCCTATATTTTCCCCGACTCTGATACGATTACCGACTCCGTACTAAATTTCCGATTCTGATACAATTGCCAATTCCGATTCTTTATAAATCTCTAAATATTTAACGATAAAGTTAGTCATTTTTCCCCAATTACTGTAAAAACGCATGCTAAATGTGCAGATATTTTCCTAAACATAAAAAATGCACTTGTGTGTGTATGTTGAGAGGAGGGGGGGGGTGATCTATAAATTTTAGTTTTACTGGTGGTTTAAAATCAATAAATATTTATTAGTTTATCGTTACTACCAGTTGTACTTTTAAACAAAATCAAATAAAAAAGACAATTATAGGAATCGTTTTGGCATGGGAAAATAGACACAAATTTTTCCGATTTTGATCCTGATATCCCCAAAATTTATGATTCTTTTTTTTTCCCCCTTTTTGATTTCAATTAATCATCCCATCACTAATACATATACACACCCACTTGGCCTTCGGGACAAGATCAAAGTGTAGTATCTGTTCTTCAGCTGCTGCACTTCTATTTCTGGTTCTCTTTCGGTGGAGGAGAAATCCTTTACGACTGAGACAATTTTTATTTTTGTACCTTTTCTCCACGTTAAAAAACGACCCTGGTGTCTAACTCTGCCCCGTGGGGAGGCATAGTAAATAGGTACATAACACTATGAATAGGAAATAGAAAAGAGTTCATAATACGAGATATAAAACACAACAGGCTCAGTAAAATAAATCAACCAATCAAGGCTTAGCTTTCTTCCCCATTATCGCTCTTCTATAGTCACTGTCATCAACGATGTTAACGATGAGAATAGGCGTAGAAATAGAGGTAGGGAGTACTGGGTTGAAAAAAGGTCACATCTTCAAAATCTGGTGGGGACCCCCTCAAATCAAAATATAAGGTGTATCTAGGTCAAAATCGAAAAAAAATTTGAAAAAAAAATTTTTTTCATCTGTTGGCGGCATTTTTTAGATCTGGGGCTGGTTTTTCAAGAAATATATGTCCGAAATGTCAATATGAGTGATTTCAAGGCATAATTTTGCTTCTTGTGTATCTCCAATGCCCATTAATGGATATAAATAGTTTCAAATGACACAGGGTCATGTATTTAAACAGGTTTTGTGGTATTCTTGGTCAATTTCGGTCAAAAAATGGCCAAAATTGGCCGAAAAACAGGCAAAAATCACAAAAACCATCTTGGGTCACATAAATTATCCTCGTCCACCTTTATAAAGGTATATATTGCTGTAGATACCTAAAATAGACATTGGAGTACGATTATATACAGGTCTCAGATCTTTTGGGGCCTTTTTTGAAGAGAAATAGACCAAATTTTGACCCAAAATTGCCAAAAATAGGACGAAATTGCCAAAATCCTGTTCTCGGTCACTTAATCGATCCTTGTTCATTCCCAATGGATATGAATGACTTCAGACACACATATAAGGCAGAGAACCATGATTATTGACAGGTCTTGGGGTCTTTAAGGGCAATTTTAGGGGTGAATTTGGCGTAATTGGACCTAAAATTGCTGAAAATAGGCCGAAATCAACATAATCCCGTCCTTTTATGATTTCCAAGTGCTTAACAGACTTAACAAAAGTGACTCAGATATACACTACAAGCACTACAATAATCCATCAAACTTGGCTGCAATCTCTTTGTGGTTGTGCAGTGTGAATTGCATGTTTTGGTCCGAAAGAACATCCCAGTCTCCGTTGATTTCGCATTCGACAATTTGATCTGCATCGATAGTTTGCTTATCATCTGGGTTTGGGTACCTCCATTTTAAGTTCTTCCTTTCATAAACACGCTCCAAATGTTCAATTTCGTATTTCTGGTTGTCTAGGATTTTAGTACAGTACCCCAGAAACCATGTTGGCACCCCCTTTACTGTCCACAACACCACACACATCTGATTCACATTCAGGATTAAAGGTAGCTCAACCATTTCCTCTGCAACTCGTGGAATGCAAGTGATGGCTTTTAGGGCATCATCATTAGTGGGCAGAGGAATTCTTGTGGATACCGGTCTGTTTGTGACGCAGCGTCAGCGCAATCTACAAGAACTCGAACCAGACCTGAACGAGTCATGCTAACTCCTTCTTGACTGTTCTTTTCACTACCTACTGTAGTACTGTTGAGTGTGTCAACCACCTCATCCATGATGTATGAAAGTTCATCCTCCATCATTTCTACCTCAGCTGCTTCTTTTTGTCGCATGTCCTCCATCTCTTTTTCAAACTCCTCGTCTACTTGTGTCAAGTCGATTCCCCAATTTCGATTCATTTTCAACTGATCATAGTAGAATGTCTTTTCCGCTGGAGCAAAATTCTCAGGATCTACCGCCATGCCTTTGATGTTGAAGAGTTCGGAATGTTACTTCTTAAACCCCATCTCTGCACGTCTTTTCTTCTTCTTGCTGGTTGTAACAGCATTGTAGTATGACTGCAAAGATTTGCGAATCTTCTTCACCGATTTCGCAGACAGAACATTAGATGCGGAGAACGCCTTCGACCAGGTTATCATTAATCCCTTGGCGCAATCTGACACAGCTTGTTTTCTGAGTCTAGTCTCTTTCTCTTCAGTTGGTTGTCCAGATGGTGCGACTTCAAGAATTTTAGCAATGACTTCATATTCTGAAGGAAGAACATCACCAAAAGAGAAAGTTGTGAACTGCTCTGCAACACTACTCATTCTACCGGCTGACTCTTCAATACAATCCTGAAAGAGAAATATAACTGTGTCAGGATATTCAAAATGGACCCAAATAAAAATATGAATGGACCCAAGGAGAAGGAGATTTCAACTGTGTGCTATGATTATGATAAAAATAACATAGCAAGGAGACTCTACATTTCAGAGTCTCATTTTGAACTGACCAAATAAACAAAACAACTCCTTTCTCAGATAACACTGCAATGTTATCAATCATTCGATTCTACTAGTACTAGTCCCCAAGCCCCTTGGGAAACTAGTTAAATAACACTTACAATTTTTGTATGAAGCTTTATAAGAAACATTCTTATGTAAAATTTACCAGATTTGGAACACTGGACGATTAAGGGTATTTCTTTCCGCAAAATGAATGACATCTAGGGTGTAAGTCACCGTGAAAATTGTGCTAAAATCCCGATTTTGTACTAAAAAATTACTTTTATATGCTAAAATAAAACTCAATTTAGCTATACATTGTGTCATTCCTATCCTAATTCATTGACCAAGTCAAAAGAAGTGAAAATACCTAAGTTTCAACTGCTATTTCTTATCCCTTCTTTTGCAAAGATGGGTAAATGGGCGTTTTTGGGCCTCCGGAGCCTAAAAATCTAAAAAATGGCGCCAACAGATGAATTTTGATTTTTTTTTCAAAATTTTTTCGATTCTTACCTAGGTTTAGTGCATATTTTGATCTGAGGGGGTCTCCACCAAAATCTGAAGACCCGACCCAGTACTCCCTACCTCTACTAGAAATGTAATTCCATTCAGCTTTTATTAATTTTTTTATCTTAACATAATTTTGGTGTCGTTAAAAAAAAAAAATTATCTTTTAGGGTAACATGAAATCAAAAAAAAATAAGAGGAAACAATAAAGACACACTAAAAGGATAAAATAATGAAGTTGACCCAAGAATGTAATTCAATACGATTTTTATCAATCTTTAAAAATGTGTTTCGGCTGCTTTAGTTTCCTAAAGCAAGTTTAACATAGTTAACCAAGGTGAAAATAAAAACAAGAACACAACAAGCTCGATAAAATAAATCAACCAATCAGCAATCAACTTTTTAATAAAATTTTATTTATTTATTAAAAAACAAAAAAAAAATGATACTTCAGTTATCTCTATATAAATAAAATGAACTCATTTTTTCCCATCGGATTTTGACCTTAATAGCATTAAAAATCAAGATATTTCATGCAAATATAATATGCACAAACGGCAGAACAATATCTGAGGTGTGTTATAGGCTTATTATTTCTCAAATTCCTCGATAATCTTAGATTTCTATACTTTTTCTGCTAAGAAGTCACGGCCAAAATCGGTTAAGATCAATGGAAGTGGTAAAATATTTTCTCTCTAATAAATTCCTCCTCCCCCTGCCACCACTTAACACCGTTTGGGGATCGTTTACAAGGAACAGTTGAGAAGAGAACACCGGTTTGGCTTCATAGTTGTTTCATGTGAAGTTATTTAAAATCACTAAACTAAGCTGCAGTGCTCTGTGGCATAGTGGTTAGCGTGCTGGACAATTCACATTATATTTTCACGTTCGCGCCGACCTACCGTAGTCGTTTTTTTGTTTTGTTTTTTTTTTTGTTTTTTTTTCCTAAACAACTGGAATGGACTTTTCTTGGTGGCCGAACTGTTAACATTGCAGATGTTTTTTTTTTTTTTTTTTTTTTTTTTTTTTTCACACTTTATTTTCCTACTTTTACTCATGACTCCGGGTTTGATCCTTCCTACTTACCTACCATAACATTTTTTAAAACTCCCCCCCCCCCCGGTCCCGGAAACAAACACTCGGGCAACGCCGGGTACCCCCGCTAGTAGAGAAATAAAAAGGCGAATTAAATGAGGTATAGGTTGTTTCAACAGTTATATTCATCATCATGACTGGCTCCTTGCCCGGACCAATGTGACTCTTCCTCTCCAGAGTTTCCTGTCTTCCATCAGCTGCCTCAGATCTTCAGGTTCACAGTTGGCGTCGTGTGCTATTTATGTAAATCATCTAGACTGCCCTACAACTGGTCAACATTGTCACACGACAATCAGATCAAACAGATTCATATTCAAACTGCAAAGCAGATATGATGCTTTACAAGCACAAGAGCAGGAACCAACTGCTAATAGCACCTATGAAAACTTTGTTGGATTGCACCAAGAAGCAGAAAAAAGCTGTTACATTCAATTTAGCTTAAATTTGCAGTTTTTGAAAAAATATGACAAGTGCAGGGTTTTTTTTTTTTGTGCCACTGTATATACAATTTATTTATTTATTTATAAAAAAAAAAGGATTTAATTCAGAAATCGTAAGTAGCCCCCCCCCCCACTCCCGGTGTATTTATGGTATTATGGTGAATGAGAACTCTAGCGAGGATCAGCATAGACCAACAAAAGATGCAGTAAAGAGCATGACCATAGATCCCCTTCCTCAATTTTTGAGTGGCCTTATGCCTAATTTTTTTTTTTTTTGTTGTATTTTTCAAGAAAATAAAAAAATATATAATTCAACCAATCAAAATTTAGCTTCCTTCCTCATTATCACTCACTATGGTCACTGTCACCAATGCTGCTGACTACGACGATAATAATGATGATGTAATTCCATTCAGCTTGTAGTAATATCTATACTTCTACAAGGCCACAATTGCCCATGTATGGAGTATTGTTGTCACATTTGGGCTGGTGCATCTGCTACTAGTCACACTCCTGGACAGGGTTTAAGAGTCGCCAACCTGATAGGTCCCAAACTGTCAGCTAGGCTCCAGCCTCTGTCCCATCAACAAAATGTTGCATCCCTATGCCTGTTTTACAAGTAATGGTGATGGTAGATGCTCCAAAGAACTACAAGCACTTGTACCCCTTTGACGTAAATACCCCTGACAAACCTGACAAGCAGCAAAATCCCACCCCTACACAGTAGAAATCTCCAGATGCCAGAAAGCCTTCTATTCTAATAGTTTCTTCCTCAGAACTGCTAGACTTTGGAATTCCCTTCCAGGTTCCTGCTTCCCCGACTGTACTGACATGCAGAAGTTCAAATGTAATGTTAGCAGACATCTTGCTGCTCAACTCCCTATATAGTATCCCTGCAATTTATGTCCCAGATAGTAGCCCCCTACATCAAAGTGGCACTGTGCCTTGTTTGGGGTGTAAATGTAATAAATAAATAAAAATGTATGTGTGTTGTTTTTGCGTCCCAAAGCAAGGTCAATTTCTTAACCAAAGCAAGGTCAATTTCTTAACCAAAGCAAGGTCAATTTCTTAACCAAAGCAAGGTCAATTTCTTAACCAAAGCAACAATAAAATAAAAATAACGGGTTAAAAAAATATCAAAATTAATTAGAGCCATAAAAATGGATCCCTACATAAAAGACAACTCTTTTTAAAATGATTGCTGTTTCAAGTGATAAAAGCTTAATAAAAGCTTTAAAAAATAAATGTCGCATTATCAGGTGAGAGAAAAGTGTTCGTATATAGACGAAGAACAAATGTCCTGTTTCTAAGAAAAGAAAAAATAGTTCGTAGACCAGAATTTTTGTAATAGACGCAGGTGTTGAAATCAGGCCGTTTCCGTGTGCGGTTTGCAGGCACGTACATTTGTGCAATTTTCTTTGCTTCATTTTACTTTAATCGAAACTTCTCAGAAATCAAAGGAGACCCCTTCCTGGGGGTTAACACTTAATCTCTATATGAGATACATAGATATTCAAATATTCTATTACAGTTATTTTTTACATCTCAAACACTCGACATAAATACCCCCCCCCCCCCCCGAATACAAACCTGACAAATAGCAAATCCCACCCTAAACAAGTAGAGATCCCCAGATGCCAGAAAGCCTTCTATTCTAATAGTTTCTTCCTCAGAACTGCTAGACTTTGGAATTCCCTTCCAGATTCTTGCTTCCCCGACTGTACTGACATGCAGAAGTTCAAGTGTAATGTAAAAAGACAAGAAGTTGAGAACATTATTTTCCTCTCCCCATTTGATCATTTAAATATTTTATATAGTCTAACTTTCTTGTGGTCTCTTGGTTTAACCGGATTCCAGGACAAGAATTCGTCTAGTCTGGTTGAGTATCCAGCTTCGTGCTGTTACTCGAGGTAACATCACTTGGAGAAAGTGTGCCATTCCTCGTAAAAGCCAGTGTTTGTTAGTCATACCGAGGAGATCTTATTTACGCTGCAATATCTTCTTATGAATATTTGGTAAGGGTTTACTTGTAGGGGAAAGTATTGTCATGCCAGATTGTTCTGACAAATTTCTGTACAGAAAGACTTTAGTGTCTAGTAGGCATTCTAGTTTTCTTTTTCTTTTTTTTAAATTTATTTTACTTGATAAATTTTTAAGAGACCAAGGGAGCTAACTCCATCCCGGAGCTAACTCTTGATTTCATTAGGATTTGGATTTATATCCGAGGGCTCTTTTTAGAATAGATGTTGTTCCCTTTATGGCTGCAGTCTGTATTTCATTACAGCTTGGCCTTCCAGGGATTGTTTCCAGGTACTACTTAAGATTTTTTTCCGTTAATCCTGTTGCTCCTATCACAACCGGTATAATGTCTATCTCTTTCAGAAACTATGTCATCTTTAAATCATTGTTGAGGTCTTGATACTTGGTTATCTTTTCTCGTTCGACTCTATTAAGGCCATAGTCATTTGGGACAGTAGTAGTTTTTTTCTTGTATGTGTGTGTTATATTTATTTCGTGTGTGTGTGTAAATGGAGCCATGTTGGATCCTTGGTTTTCTTGTTGAAATCAAACCCAGGGCTCAAACAACCTTGGGAGTGAGGGGTGGGGTGGGGTGGGGATCGTATTGCAAGAGAGGAGTTTGGGGGTTGTTCCACGCAACGTGATGAGTTGTTGGTAATGGCGTTTCCTGGCCAAGCAAAAGTAAACAGCGTGTTAACTCTTTTATAATCTTTTGTCAAATACTCAGCTCCTCTGAAAGACTACCTCTGATTGGACAAGCTAGAAAGCAAGTTAAATGCTTGCATCAATCAGCATCAAGAATTAAGAATTGATTTGAAATCATTAACTGAGACCTGTTGCTGCTATCTGAAGTGGAATTGATGGGTATATGATGAAAGAATAAAACTAACAATGCTCGTGCTAATTGGTTAAAATGCGTCGAGTTAAGAGTAAGATATAGAAAAAATGACCTACGACTCTCACTCCATACCCACACTTTTGATGACCTTGTGTCTAACTTCTCAGTAAAATAAAAAATTTTAATTACACCCTGTACCGCTCATTTTATTGCATTAAAAAAGACCTTCCTGTAGTCAATTTAGATATAGTCATACATCTAAACCAGTGGTTCTCAACCATTTTTTACTCGTGGACCCCTTTTCCCTTCTTTTTATCTTGGTGGACCCCTTCATAACAATTGGTCATAAGACTATCTTCTATTTTTCACTCATATAAATTTTGAGGTCTTAATAATCAAAGAAATATTATATAATTAAGCTTTATTTTTAAATGAAAACTAATTTAATGGGGTAAACCTGGAAAATAGAAATATTATAGTTAAAATAACTTGAATGATTGAAAAAAAAAAACTATACAAAATTACAGTAGAAATTAAATATTTAACAATAAAAACTATTCTGAGTTGGTTTTCTTCATGGGCCACCAAAATATCGTTGCGGAACCCCATTTTATGTTTTGCCTGTGGACCCCCCCCCCCAGAAATATTCCATGAACCCCTAGGGTCCATGTGGACCCCGGTTGAGAACCCCTGATCTAAACAATATGATATAAATGCAGGAGTGCCTCAAGGGTCTATCCTTGGACCTATTATTCCTAATATTCATAAATGACCTCCCTGACAAAATTGTCTGTGAGATGGGTATATATGCTGATGACACCACACTCTATAACTGACACAACAGGAAAACAAATGAACACATATCTAAAGAAATGGCAGAAACACTAGAGGATGACCTTCAATCTGTAGTGGAATGGGGACAAAAATGGATGGTCACATTCAATGCTGCCAAGACTAAACTTGTTTCCTTCAATAATTACAAGAAACCTTCTCTACCACCAATAGCAATGGTCAAAGACTCTTTATCTGAGAGTACATCTTTTAAACTCCTTGGCCTAACGTTCACAGGAAACATGAGTTCGAATAATTACATTGAGAGCATTGCCAGGGCCGCTACAAAGAAGGTAGGTTCTCTCTACCGTGTTAGAAAGCTACTAACACCCGAAAATATCCTGTACCTTTATAAGGCCACCATTCGCCCATGTATGGAGTATTGTTGCCATATTTGAGCTACTGCATCTGCTACTAGTCTCTCGCTCCTAGACAAGGTTCAAAAGAGAATCGCCAACCTAATAGGTCCTGAACTGTCATCTAAGCTTCAGCCTCTGTCCCATCGACGAAATGTAGCATCCCTCTGCTTGTTCTACAAGTACTTTAACAGTGAATGCTCTGACGAACTGCAAGCACTGGTACCCCCTCGACGTAAATACCTCCGACAAGCAGCTAAATCCCACCCTTTCACAGTAGAAATCCCTAGATGTAAGAGAGCCTTCTACTCCAGTAGTTTCTTCCCCAGAATCGCTAGACTTTGGAATTCTCTTCCAGGTTCCTGCTTCCCCAACTGTACTGACATACAGGAAGTTCAAGTGTAACGTAAACCGACATCTTGCTGCCCAGCTCCTCACATAGTACCCCTGTAGCCTAGGTCCCTGATAGTAGCCCCCTACATCAAAGTGGCAATTTGCCTTGTTTGGGGTCAAAACGTAATAAAAAATTTTTTTTTTTAAATTTGAGTGTTTAGATTTCAAATCTGAAGTCGGTTTTTGCCTGGAAACTTCAGATTTTATGCTATTTGGCATTTTTATTTACATTTTTTATTTTTCGTTATTATAGGAAATTTTAATATCAGCCGCAATTCTTTTGTTCAATTGAATCTTAAAGCGGCAAGAAAGTCATTTATGTATATTAAGGCAATAGAAACAAAACATTAAAATGTGATTATAAAGTATATTACACTATTATTGGTTGTGCCATATTTTCTGATAGTGTTTCTCAGCAAACATCAGTTTCTATCTGAATGAGTATTTTATTAAAGAAGGAATTTACGTTTGTAACTTCTGCGTTTGTACACTTCATCTCGGCAATCTTGTTTAATGCTCCAGCAGTAGTCAGCCTTCATACTTTTGTTTCAGTTGCCTTGGTAGCTTTCTTCCATGATCTTGATCTTGGTCTTGGTGGAATCGTTCTCCTTGTTCATCACTCACAGACCCCAGGTTGTCAGGAAACTTATCAAGGTGGCTGTTCAAAAAATGAAACTTGATGCTCATGTTGCATCTGAGGTCATGAAAAACGAGAATTCTGTTCTCAAGTTTATGGTCTTATTGTTTCCAAGGAAGTTTTGAATGACTGCGTTCACTGCCTTATTGTTTCCAAGGAAGTTTTGAATGACTGCGTTCACTGCCTTATTGTTTCCAAGGAAGTTTTGAATGACTGCGTTCACTGTCTTATTGTTTCCAAGGAAGTTTTGAATGACTGCGTTCACTGCCTTATTGTTTCCAAGGAAGTTTTAAATGACTGCGTTCATGGTCTTATTGTTTCCAAGGAAGTTTTGAATGACTGCGTTCATGGTCTTATTGTTTCCAAGGAAGTTTTGAATGACTGCGTTCACTGCCTTATTGTTTCCAAGGAAGTTTTGAATGACTGCGTTCACTGCCTTATTGTTTCCAAGGAAGTTTTGAATGACTGCGTTCACTGCCTGACTGCGTTCACTGTCTTATTGTTTCCAAGGAAGTTTTGAATGACTGCGTTCACTGTCTTATTGTTTCCAAGGAAGTTTTGAATGACTGCATTCACTGCCTTATTGTGTCCAAGGAAGTTTTGAATGACTGCGTTCATGGTCTTATTATTTCCAAGGAAGTTTTGAATGACTGCGTTCACTGCCTTATTGTTTCCAAGGAAGTTTTGAATGACTGCGTTCATGGTCTTATTGTTTCCAAGGAAGTTTTGAATGACTGCGTTCACTGCCTTATTGTTTCTAAGGAAGTTTTGAATGACTGCGTTCACTGCCTTATTGTTTCCAAGGAAGTTTTGAATGACTGCGTTCACTGTCTTATTGTTTCTAAGGAAGTTTTGAATGACTGCCACAAAGGATAAACATGCTGCCTTCTCTAAAGCGGTCATCTAAGCAACAAACTGATCATCATGAACTAGGGTTTGAATCTGTGGGACATCAAACACACCTGCTTTGATCTTCTCAAATGATAACCCTGGTAAAGCTGTGATGTGTTTGAAACCTTCACCTTCGTTTTCTAGTGCCTTGACAAATTGCTTCATCAAACCTAATTTGATGTAAAGAGGAGGAAAGATGATCTTATCTCTGTTTACAATTGGGTCTTTTGATGATATTTGGCATGCCTGCTTCAAGGGTATCACAAATAGGCTGGTTCTTCTCGACATAATGTCTGTCTCGTGCTCGATTGTCCAACATACAGAGGAAACATGGAAACTTGGTGAAACCTTTCTGTTGGCTGAGAAGTTGACCATCTTTAAGTCTACACAAATAATCCGATTGTGCTCATGATACTTTAATGTCTATGACCATTCTCATATCATCATAGTCTTCCCGCAAATGCACTGAGTGATCGACAGGTACTGCTCCATAAACATTGCAATTATGTAAATGAACACACTTTAGACTGCGTTTTGAATTGTCTAAAGAGTCTCAATTCAGCAGGACTACATTAAGTTACACCTAGTTCTTTGAGAAGCCCTGGGGGTGTCATGGCAGTAAACAAACTGTCTGTCTTCTGAAAAGAACGTCACAAAAAACTGGTCACAATTTGTGAAATATGAAACTTTAATAGAGTGATCAACAAGACTTCTGCCTTGTAATCTTGATGCCAAAACATCTGCTGCTTTCTTTGAAAAACCCAAATCCCACACTAAATCATTCAGTTCATCCCGGGGAAGAGGCTGGGGGACGACGAAAAAGGTTCAGTATCTGGAGAACACTCCTCCGACAATGAACACTTTTGTGCCAATTCACTGTCAGAACTTTCTTGCTCGTTTGTATCATGTCCAATGTCTTTATCATCCATTGAATTCAAGCCTTTGAAAACTGGAACAGGAACTTCTTTAGATTGTGGAGCAGGCTGAATAGCCAAGGGAATGTTCGGATATAATGTTGTGTCGGTTTTTCTTCCCCACACCTGATGTAGAAATAACAGTCAGTTACATGGTTGGTGGGTTCACACCAAATTATTGGAACTCCAAAAGGCAGCTCTTTGTGTTTTCCTCAAAATTGTGGCACACAACATGAGGAGCCCATTGCTTGTCTTAATCACCAAGATGAAATTCAAAATATGCCTTGTAGGTACGCTTAACGAACAAGAATATGTTACGTCTCTGACGATTGAGTGTGTAGCACCCACATATGGAGCAGAAGACATCAGGCTTGTTTCTGCAATGATGTCTCCTTATGGAAACCATGTTTGAACTGAAACAAAAGAAGTCAAGGGGGGTAAAAAATTTGCACCCAGTTTCAATTGGTAAAAAATTTGCACCCAGTCCCAATTGGTAAAAAACTTTGCACCCAGTCCCAATTGGTAAAAACTTTGCACCCAGTCCCAATTGGTAGAAAATTTGCACCCAATCCTAATTGGTAGAAAATTTGCACCCAGTCCCAATTGGTAAAAAATTTGCACGCAACATTCACTTGAATTTTTCATAAAGTAGAATTCTTGTGACTAAACAAGCATTTCGGTTCATTTCCTATCTATTTTGCTTCCAAACAATGTATTATGAAACTCGTATTCTTGTTTACATTCCTGAGCATCCGCATTTTAAGAAGATAAGTTGACACAAGCCAACAAAATTTGGTCAATATCAACTTTAGGGGCGTCTCATTTAAAACCTCTGGTTTTCCTTTCCTGTTTAATCCAAACATATTATTACTTCATACACTGTCTGATGCTTTATTCTATTCTAGGAAATCACTGTTGCACGAATATCTGAAGGATTTATGTCTGTACTGGGTGTTATATATATATATATATATATATATATATATATATATATATATATTAAGAATTGATTATATAATGTTATAAATTGAATTTAAAAAAAAAATTCTGAATGCTGTAATATTTTAAGTTATAAATTTATTATTTTTTATGAGAATATCTTGTCCTTTTCTTTTCCAGTTTTAACAACTAGTCCTTTACTTTGCCATGTTTAAGCTTAACCATATTACTTTTCATGCTCGCATTTTTCTATTGTAGTCCATGATTCTTCCAGGCTTCCAATAAATTCACTTGTTCTTTGTTTAATTTCAGTCTTATTTTTTTGCCCCCATAAACACATATGCAATAACAATGTATGGCACTCGTCTGCTTTCAATAAAATCCCCCCAATTATCTCCCTTTCATGCTTTCATTCTTTCTGTTTCACTTGTTACTTCTCTTTTCTGAATTAGTAGCAACAGTAGTCGCTGAAGCGACGTGGTTCTTATGGAAACCAGTCATAAAAAACATTGCTCACCTCCTTACATATTTTTATGATTTCGAACATCAGAAAATTAATCATAATTTTTGTTTTATCAACGAAAATTGAAAATTTCTTTTTCACAATATAGTTGAGAAGGTGATCTATAAACTGTAATAATTGTTTGAAATTTGGTTGAAAAATGAGTGAGCGGTGAAGCTTTAAAGCAGTTCTAAATGACTGAAACTGCCACTTAACCATATATTCAAACACGGTAGTGTTTGAATGAGATATATATATATATATATATATATATGTGGACATGAAAATGTTTATACATGGTTTAATTCCCTCCACTACATTAAAGACCGATCTTGTTTCTAACTTTTCTCTTTCATGGAGGCAAGTAAGTATGAACATTTGAAAATTATATTTCACGTTGCTTGCGTGATGTTGCTTTGAAAAATTCCAATAGAAATCAAGAATCGTCATCTAAGGAGTTAATAGAGATTTCCAAGTTTCGCCAATAAATTACGAGACATGCAGAAGACAAATTATGGCAACAATTCTTTCGTTTTTCCTTTTTTTTTTTTCCTTTTCTTTTTTCCTTTTCTTTTTTCCTTTCTTCTTTTCCTTTTTTCCTTTTCCTTTTTTCTTTCCTTTTTTCTTCTTTCCTTTTTTCTTCTTTCCTTTTTTCTTTCCTTTTTTCTTCTTTCCTTTTTTCTTTCCTTTTTTCTTTCCTTTTTTCTTTCCTTTTTTCTTTCCTTTTTTCTTTCTTTTTTTCTTTCCTTTTTTCTTCTTTCCTTTTTTCTTCTTTCCTTTTTTCTTCTTTCCTTTTTTCTTCTTTCCTTTTTTCTTCTTTCCTTTTTCTTCTTTCCTTTTTCTTTTTTCCTTTTTTCCTTTTTTCCTTTTTCTTTTTTCTTTTTTCCTTTTTATTCTTTTTCCTTTGTCTTTTTTCCTTTTTTTTTTTTTTTTTTTTTTTTACCTCAAGACAGATTGCCACTTCCACAATATCCTACAGGGATACTATGTAGGGAGTTGTGCAGCAAGATGTCTGTTCACATTACATTTAAATTTCTGCAAGTTAGTACAATCAGGGAAGCAGGAGACAGCAAAAAAGTTCCGAAGTCTAACAGTTTGTGGGATATTTGCAAATTCTGACCCATTTGACAGTTTACTTTCGTAGATTTCTAATTTGTATCCGTTTTTGAATAAAAAACATCACCGCCTCCCTCTTCAGCTTCCGACTAGTTCTTCGCCTTTATTTTGTTTCTAATATTTTGTAAATATGCCAATTAATTCTGGTTTATCAACATTCATTCCCTATTCGCAGTCTTCCTTCCCCCCACAAAAGAGCACTTATCCTACCACTAACTCTGAACTAATCCTAAGTTCATATGGCACAAAACCCCGCTAAATAAAAAGAATGAAAGAATAATAAAGAAAGGTTGAAATTCGTGTTATTTGGATTCTTCAATGTTCTCATCTTGAGTGGCGTCATTATTTGGGACCGCTATCCAGTCATGGCTGATGGAACAAGAACATGCTACCTCCGTGAAGTAAATAAAGGGTTCCATTCAAATTCTGTCCAAATTTCTAACTTCGACAGAAACATTCCCGAGTCCGACAAGATACACCTGAAGAAGGTCAAAGGTTACATCGACCGAAACGTTGTGAAAATAGCACTCAAGATGGGAACACAAGTCTGAATAATACAAATAACCAATCCTCATCTAAAAAAAAATTCAGGTATGTATGGATGAAATTAATTTTAAAAAAAAAAAAATCCCCCATTTTGACAGTCTCCCCCCCCCCCTCCAAACACATTAAAATAAAAAAAAAAAAACCATTGACTTCTGGACAATCAAAAAAAGAACATGAAATAAATTTTTAAAAATATGACAAGGATGATGATAGGATGCAGTTGACAGAGCAACGCAGCTGCACTCATGCTATCTACTTTGCCTCGTTTTTTTGGTCCACAATCTTTAAATGTTCAAATTGTTAAATCTACTTATTGGACGACAACAAGGAGTGGTGCAGATTTGGTTTCTTCATCCTGTTTCATTTTGAGTAATTGACGTTTACACTTGAAGATCTCGTTTCTGGAGGTTGAAGGTTCAATCCTACATGCAGGAGACTCTTAAAAATACAGTAACAAATTACTTAGGACTTCTATCCAGTCATGGCTGACAGAATGAGAGCATGCTACCCCTGTGGATTATATAAAAGGTTCCATTCGAAATTCCATGAAGATTCCAGAGTATAACAAGATAAATCTGAAGAAGGTTGGAGGTTACATTGATGGAAACATTTGCGAAAAAAATATTTAAGATGAGAATTGGAATTCAAAGAATCCAAACACGCATTTCCATTTTTAATTTAATTTTGTTTTTTCTCTTAAACTGGAATTTCTTGTTCATTTTTTATTTTTTTATTTTAAACAGAAATTATTTGTTCCATTTTAATTTACTTTTGTTTTCCTCTTAAACTGGAATTGCTTGTTCATTTTTAATTTAATTTTGTTTTTTCTCTTAAACATATATTTTGTGTTCATTTTTTTTTTTTCTCTCTTAAACATATATTTTGTGTTCATTTTTTTTTTTTTTTCTCTTAAACATATATTTCGTGTTCGTTTTTTTTTTTTTTCTCTTAAACAGGAATTATTTGTTCGATTTTAATTTATATTTGTTTTTTTTTCTCTTAAACTGGAATTGCTTGTTCATTTTTTAATTTTTTTTCTCTTAAACAGGAATTGCTTGTTCAGGGCGACCAACTGGACAATATTGAACGAAGAACTGATGAGATCACTACCATGTCGAACTCTGCCCAGAAGCACATCAACAGTATAAAAAGTGTATTTGGTGGCATCCGGAACTACTTTAGTCGGGGTGGGGACAAACCAGCCTCCACAGATGCTGCTACCCAGCCATCTCTCCGCCAGAGTCAACTGAAGGAGACTGTTAGCAGAGTAGAACGGGAACGCCCGCAGAATCCAAGTGTCGATTACAGTGGCCTACGAGATGATTCTGCAGCTCCGACAGATTTAGATAGCAAGTTTCTGGCTGGGAGTCGTAGACCCGATGTGCAAAGATCGGAATATATACGGAGGGTGACTAACAGCCAACAAGAAGCAAAAATGGAACAAAATTTAGGTAAGCGATCATCAGTCCAATGTGAACAAGTTCTAATTGAATCGTCCCCCTAAGTAATCCAAGTTACAAAATTCCCACTGTTTACTATGCTAAAATCACAATGACTAATGTATTCCTATTAACCCTTATCCTCGAGTGGCCTCTGGGCCTTGATAAGTGGTGACACCCATGTAAAAAAAAACAAAAAAACATACACAAACGCATGCCATTCACTCTGGCTTGCTCCAGAGGGAGAACTGTCAAGATAATATTAACGTGCTTGTGTAGATTGGTAATCTTTTAAACCAACACATTTCAGGTGAAAACATTATTAGGTACTTATGTGACATGTCGAAATTAGTATAAAATCCAAAAGTTACGGAAACTGATCCAGCAGATGTGCTTGATGTATTTTTAAACAAAAAATCATCCACAGTTACATTCTGATATTCAGCATTTAAAATGGCGAACCCTTCCCCCTTCATTTAAGTCAAGGGAGATAAGTCAGTTTATCATACTGAATTGGTCGCACAACTCCTCCACATTAAAACATACGATAAATCGATAATTCGATAAATTCTAGTTGAACTTGTAATTATCGTTCTGCTGGATCACTTTCGTAAATTTTGGAATTTATACTAATTTTAACATGATCTGTAAGCGTGTAATGTTTTCACCTGAAAGGTGTTGGCTTAAAAGATTACTAATCTACACAAGCATGGCATAATCATGTCGACACACCGGTTCTCATCAGATCACCAAAGTTAAGTAACATTGAGCCTATTCATTACTAAAATGGGTGACCAATTTGGGAATTCCAGGCGCTGTATGTAAGAGGACGTCAACACCTCCCTGCAAGTGTTGCAAAAACCTAACATCGTCACCTCACCTAACGGGGATATACATGCGACTGGGGACCGTTTGTGAATTTCATGCTCCCATGGAATTTCCTCCTTTGGCGGAAGCCAGTTAAACCCGATTAGGGTTAGTGCCGTTTCACATATATATATATATACACACACACAGAAAATGTCTCCATTCTAACACTTACACAATTTTTGTAGGAAATTTTGTTTTTCGATAATTTAACTGAAACCCTTTGTTTAATTATCATTTCAATGCTAATACTTTAAATTTATTGGATTAGGGATCCCAGGGATATTTTAAACTATTAAAATTTTAGTCTTTTTGTATATACTGGGTGCGGCAGAAATATCTCCCACATTTGACATCCGATCTTCCCAGTCTATTTGCCTATTCACATTTTGCTTCTTTGCTCAGTTTGTGAGTCCTGCTCGATGAGAGCAGCTTAAAACATGGCTCAGAACGGTTAAGCAAGATACTGAATTGATTCTGGGTCCGATAATCTATGGTGTTTGTCCATCGGAACCGTGACTGGCTGTCGATAGTATCAGCATTTTGTATAATAAGGGTGCGGCAGAAATATCTTCCACATTTTGGCATGTGATCTTTTCAATCGCGCTCATGCAGTTTCTGAGCAATTATTAATTTGCATGAATGGAACTGCATATGAGTGTTTAGGATTCTTCTGCAGGAGAAGTTGCTGTGCTTTATCAAATACTAGCCTGGGTGCCTGGTGTTGCCCGGATGTTTGAAGGTGCATGTGTTGAGAAAAAAAAAAGTGGTAGTAGGCAGGCAGGCTCTAAACTACTGCGAAGGAGGAAAAGAATGTGAAAAAAAAAGTGACGTCTTTGCTGTTGCATCCATCGCCAAACAGGAAGTGGCAAAGGTTTAAATTAAGGCTAGTCTTTCGAAAAAAAGTGAACCCTTCCCTGTAGAAAAGTGCCCAGTTGAGGGTGAAGGAATTAATGTTTTTGGTCAGTTTTTTGATATTTGTCGTCTGAAGGGTTGAGCTTCAAAACGATACCGATCTCATGAAAATCCATCACCTCTGTCGAAAGTTTTAGACATACATACAAACATACATACATTTAAACAGACAGGTGAGATTTATATTATAGATTAGCTGTGTATAATTAGTAAAGCCACTAAAAACGTTTTAAAATAAGTTAAAACACTAAAAGATTATCTGACTAGGTAACTTATCTTGCTTTTAGTAACATTTATTTGGTGTTACATCAATTTTTTTTTTTTTTTGTTACATCCCATTTTTTTTGTTGTTACATCCTTTTTTGCTTTACCTGTTCACATTTCGCTTCATTGCTCAGTTTGTGAGCCCTGCCCGATGAGAGCTGCTAATCTTTGTAGACTAGAAGTTTCTAATCATCTCTGTCAGCGTTGCATCCTTAGTGTACCCTGGCAGCACCTCCTGCTGAACACGGTGGTCCGAGCGCAGTGCCACATCACCTCCCTTTTAAGCGTCAACAAAGCGATCTCTTCAGATCTCCTCGAGGCTGGAAGAAACGATACAACGGTCAGCTTAAAACATTGCTCAGAACAGTTAAGCAAAATAGTAAATTGATTCTGGGTCTTACAATCTATGGTGTTTGCCATTGGAACCGTGACTGGCTGTCGATAATATTAGCATTGGTGATATATTGCCGAGCTTGGTCAGCTTTCGTGGGAGATGCGATGAATTCATTGTAAGGGGCCAGCTTAAGATGAAGAAGTGAGTTGCATCTGAATACCCCCCACCCCCAAAAAATATCATTGGAAGAAGCCAGCTTAACTGATCCGGGGTAAATTCTGCCTCAACACAAGACTTTCTCAGTTCATAGACAGGAAGTTTGTTTATGGTATTTGTAAGCATTGGTTATACAATAATTACTGGTCGATTGAGAAAAAGTTTTTGTGCAAGAAGTGTAAGACAATGATGGATGAAAATTCAAATATGGAGAAAGTGTGTCTGAACGGCAAAACAACTGAAAAGTATTGTTACCGTGGTGATACTATTGTAGTACAGGGTGTAGCCGATTCTTAGATTTTGACAGCATTAACCCAGGATGGGTTGAGCCAGCTCCTTTTATATAACCCTGGATGAACACAAACCACACACGATAGTTCACAGTGGCCACAATAGTTATAGGCAGTCAGTCCCGAGACTAGCAGTAAACACCATAGATCTATGGATCGCAGGTAGGTTTGATATCAGTTTTGAGGATGTTATCAGCCATCTCAGTCAGTGACTGGAAAGTTTTCTTATAATGGTTAAAAAAAATAAAAAAAAAAAAGGAAAAAAAAAAAAGAGCGTTGCCTTCGTAGCATTAAATGTCACCATCCATTTATGGCCTTTTCAATTACAGACTGAAAATCATTTTCTAAGAATTCAGTCATTGCCGTTAATGTGTGTCTGATTTGCTCTTGTGTCAAATATAGATCATGGTGCGTTACCTGCAAATACACTTATCTCAGATACGATTGCATCAGGGAGATCATTTATGAAAATTAAAAATAATATAGGTTCAAGGATTGACCCCCACCCGGCAGAAAGTAATACCTTGCATGACGAAGAGAATGGGTGTATTTTGCATCATGGATGATGGATTTCAAATATTTTTTATGTCTTCGTCTTATAATGCACAAACAAGAAACAAAATGTTGAAAATTTGTTTTTTTTACCGGAATCTTTGAGTAATTATCATTTTTATTAATTTTTTTGTATTCATTCATTTATTTATTTATATTTATATTTTTTATTCATTTATTTATTTATATTTATATTTTTTATTCATTTATTTATTTTTTATTATTTTATTCATTTATTTATTTTTATTCATTTTTTATTATTTTATTTTTTATTTTACTCATTTTTATTTCCATTGATTTTTATTTGCATTCATTTTTTATTTATTTTTTATTTATTATTTTATTCATTTATATTTTTTATTCATATTTTTATTTTATTCATTTATTGTTTATTTTACTCATTTATTTACTTTATTTTTTAATTTATTATATTTTTATATATGTAATTTTTTAAATTCAATTTTATTTATTTTTATTTCATTTATTTTTTATTGTTTTTTAATTTATTTAATTGTTTTAAATTTATTTTGTTTGTTTATTTTATTTATTTTAGTAATTTATTTTATTTCGTTTGTTTAATTTCATGTCATTTATTTTCGTCACCTTTACAGATATGATGGCGGGTGGACTGTCTCGTTTGAAAGGTCTGGCAATGGAAATGGGCAACGAAATAGAAGAACAGAATCTCCAACTTGACCGCATTAATAACAAAGTCGATATTGCAGACAACCTCATTCAAGATCAAAATAAACAATTGCGAGGAATCTTACGGAAATAAAAAAAAAATTAATAAAATTAAAAAAAAAATGTAGCTTTCAAGAATGATAGAAATACTGTTGTTGATGATGATGATAGAAATACTGTTGTTGATGATGACGATGATGGTGCTGGTGGTGACTTGTTAAAAGAACAACAAAAATTGGGTGAACATCATTCCTTACGTTTGGTTCACTCTTACATTGTTTATTTCTCCCCCCCCCCTCTCTCACACGCTCTTTCATCTTCAGTTTACTCACCCCCTCCTCCCTCTCTCTTTCTCTCTCTTTCTCTCTCCCTCTCTCTTTCTCTCTCCCTCTCTCTTTCTCTCTCCCTCTCTCTTTCTCTCTCTTTCTCTCTCTCCCTCTCTCTTTCTCTCTCTCCCTCTTTCTTTCTCTCTCCCTCTCTTTCACTCTCTTTCACTCTCTCTCATTTTCTTTGGTTTGTCAGATTGTTTTTACATTAAGGTAAAACGAAAGAAAGCTACAATCCTATTTAAAAGCCAGACTGCAAAAATAAAATAAATATTTCATTTAAAAATACATGGGAGCCTCATAAAAATATTTCGGACCAAGTAAAGATTAGATACGCTGTAGCAGAAGACGAAGATTGGCAAACAAACATTTCAAGTGACACCGGTTGTTCGACCTTGACATTGCCGGTGGTTGTTTGTAAACACGTCAAATAGCAGACATGGTCGAATGTTCGCGAGCAAGATTTTTAAAAAATATATTTACAAAATTTTTAAGATTTAAAAGAAAAAATATACATTTACAAAACGTTTTTTTTTTTTAATATTAAATATTTACAAAACTTTTAAGGATTAAAAGAAACTTTTTTTCTATTTACATAAAACTTGTTAATGTAAGTAACAAAACGAACGTATTTAAACAAAATATATGTAAATAAATGGGTGTCTTTCTGAGTGCTTTTTTTTTTTTTTTTAAATATATTTACAGAACTTTTTAATAAAACTAATAATAATTATAATTATGATATAAATAAATAAAAAGAATGAGCTACATTAATCACAAAACATTTAAAACCGATATAACTGAGAATTGAAAAAAATGAAAAATTTTTAAATAACATTATTTGAAACAAATTTTTTAATGGAAGAAACAAAAAATAACTGACTTGTTCGGATGTTTGCAAATGTTTTGCGGGTTTTTGCGACCAAGATTGATTTTTATGCACAGTGTGTGTGTGTATGTGTGTGTTTCTGTGTGCGTTTTTAATACAATTCAGTATTATTGAAAGTGCGATGTATGTCGGTGGTCAGTGAAGGAGAAATCCTTCTAGACCAAGGCAATTTGTATGCATAATAAAATCACAAGTACAAGCAACAAGTATAAACAATCGAGATTTAGAAATATATTATTTTATTCACGTCTTTTTATGACTTTTCTTTTTATAAAGATGAAATGTAGTATCACAAGATATAAATCTTTATAACTTTTGTTTTTATTAAAAAAAAACTTGCTATTTGCTTACTTCTCCACAAGGGCAAATTAAATACAAGTCAGTTTTAGCGTCCGAAATTCTCAGTTAATGTTTTGTAATTAATAAAGCTCTTTCTTTTTATTTGTTTATTTTTATTATAATTATTATTAATTTTATTAAAAAAGTTGTGTGAATATATTTAAAAAGAAAAAAAATGCATTCAGAAAGGCACCCATTTATCTAAATATATTTTGTTTAAATACGTTTGTTTTGTTACATTAAAAAAGTTTTGTGTAAATAGAAAAAAGTTTTTTTTAATCCTTAAAAGTTTTGTAAATATTTAATATTAAAAAAAAATGTTTTGTAAATGTATATTTTTTTCTTTTAAATCTTAAAAATTTTGTAAATATATTTTAAAAAATCTTGCTCATGAACATTCGACCATGTCTGCTATTTGACGTGTTTACAAACAACCACCGGCAATGTCAAGGTCAAACAACCGGTGTCACTTGAAATGTTCGCCAATCTGTGTCTTCTTTACTTGGTCTATTTCTTTTTGTATGAAGCATTTGAAAAAATATTTGAATTTTTGTTTTTTCATTCTGTCTTTTTAATAGTTTGTGCTACTGGGGGGGGGGGGTCAAGGCTCGAAGGCCGCTCGAGGATAAAGGTTAATGAATGTAAGGTGGTAGTGAAGTAATCATTAATGATGTAAATTGGGTGGAATTTGATTATTTATGAGGACAACCGAACTGGAATTTGTTTACATTAGATTTGAAGGCTACCATGTTGTATTTATTCATTTTTTACTACTTTTTCTTTCTTTTTATTTTTTTCATTCTTTTTCTTTCTTTTTATTTTTTTCATTCTTTTTCTTTCTTTTTATTTTTTTCATTCTTTTTCTTTCTTTTTATTTTTTTCATTCTTTTTCTTTCTTTTTATTTTTTTCATTCTTTTTCTTTCTTTTTATTTTTTTCATTCTTTTTCTTTCTTTTTATTTTTTTCATTCTTTTTCTTTCTTTTTATTTTTTTCATTCTTTTTCTTTCTTTTTTCACCTTTTCTCTCCTTTTTCACTCTTTCTCTTTTTTTTTAACTTTTTCTTTTTTTTTTTCTCTTTTTCTCCTCTTCAATCATTCTTCTAATAATTTATTTTCCTAAACTTAAAAATTTAAAAACATCTAAAGAATCTCCCCACCATTCCACTTTCTGAATCACCGGATGTTACAATCTTCAAACTGTTTTTGCTGAAAACCATAAAAAAAAACTTTTTTTTGTTTTGTTTTTTTTTTTTTAATTTTTTTTATGGCGAGATTATTATGAAATGCTGATTCATGCCACCATTTCAACGACTTAAACTTAAATTAGCATTCTTGCTAAATTTGGGTTGAATTAAGAATTTAATTTTTAAAGATTAATTTTTTTTTAAATTTAATTTATTTCTGGAAATGTTTCAGAAAATTCAATTTAAGCAACATCGTTTTGTCGTTTTTGTTTGAAACGATCAAATATATCAATTTTTTTTTTTTCTTGAAAAATTTTTTTAAATTTTTCTTTTCAATATTCATCAGTGACAGAACATGCGTTCCTGAGATGAGTTTATTAAAAAAAAAAAAAAAAAACTACTGATTTTCTATAATCCTTGAAGTTAAGCAATATTAAGACTGGCCAATATGTAGATGGGTAACTGTGGTATTTTAAGTTTGTTTTTTCTTATTATTTTGATGCTTGTCCAGAATTTCCTCATGAAAAAAAAAATCTTTATGATGTATGTAACAGTGATAGAAAGAAAATATCACACACCAAAAATCACATAAATTAATCAAGTAATTTTATTCTTAAATAATAAAAAAAGGTTAAATTTTATGGCTAACTACAAGTGACATTATTTTCAAAACAGATTGAAGGAACAAGGGAGATAACTCCAAATCGAGATCTTAGAAAGCCATTCTTAACATGCTGAGGGTAGGAGGCATTAGAAAAACTGAAACTCACTTTAAAATGATTTTTCTTTTATAAATTATAAAAATACTTGATTGATTTGCGTGATTTTTAGTGTAGGATATTTTTTTACTGTCACGGATACGTACATCATGTAAATGTTCCTTTTTTTTATTTTTAGAGGGGGTGGGAGCTTTCTAATTTTTTATGATCAATGAAAGATTTTGTTTGTTTTTTTTTGGGGGGGGTCTCTCTCTCTCTCTCTCTCTCTCATATATATATATATATATATATAACTTGCAATTGAATTCTATTTCTACTGTTAAGAATATTAATTTTTTTTTTTTTTTTTTTTTTCAATCATTGTACTGCTTGTCCTTTCCTTTCCAAACTAACCAGTTCTCACTAAAAAAAAAAATGAAAAAAAAGAAATGTGTTTATCAAGGGCGACTTTAAACCTGTCTATACTAGACCTTGTGACAGCTTCCTCTCGTAAGCTGTTCCATGGAGCGGAAACATGGACAGAGTTCCGCCTTTCTTCTATTGAAATGAAAATTGAGACCTCTTTTGTGGAGATCATAATTTGGCATAAAGAAGAAGAACTTTTCCAAAAGTAAATTTAAATCAACATTTATGATCTTATAAAATCTGATCTGTTTACATTCTCCGCAACTCGAGTGGAACGTAATCATCCAAAGCTCAACCTGTAGCTCGATCAGCAACATTCAGGGTCACGCTACAATAAAACCCAACACATGACAAATTATTGGTGTAAGTCGTGTGTGTGTGTTATGATATTGCTGTTGAGGAAAAAGACCCCTAACACTGAGAATAAATTTTGGACTCTGTTGGTGATCTCTTCAGGGCCAAACTTTGACTGGTCCACATCTGCTCTGGTTCCTGAACATTTGAATCAATAATGCCTTCCAGATCCCAGAAATAAATGACCGTGAAAGTGACAAATCCAGGTCTACACTTCTTCTGGTTAACCTACGAACACTGTAAACAGATTAATAAGAAACCTAAGTGGTTCTGTTTTGTTTAACTTGTAATAAAAAAACAAATAGAGTTCTAATATAGTGAAAAATTTATTTTGAGAGAAAAAAATGGCGGGTTATTAAATATTTTTTTTTCATTTTTATTTTTTTATCTTTTATTTACAAAATTTTTTTTTTTTTTTTTAAATAAACAAATGAAATGTTTTCCCTATTTGTCAAAGCAGGGGTCTTTAAAACCTAATTGATCCCTAGATTTTTTCTCAGAATGGACTATATCCATACTACTTGGCCTTCGGGACAAGATCAAAGTGTAGTATCTGTTCTTCAGATGCTGCACTTCTATTTCTTGTTCTCTTTCGGTGGAGGAGAAATCCTTCACGACTGAGACAATTTTTATTTTTGTACCTTTTCTCCACATTAAAAAACGACCCTGGTGTCTAACTCTGTCCCGTGGGGAGGCATAGTAAATAGGTACATCCATCTCTCTATCACCGTTTGATCACCAAAAAAGATAGCACCTGATTGTCAGGGCGCCGTTCAGTCTAGGAAGTTCAATAGATTCTTGCTCCCTCCATTATCTCCCTCCCTTTATCATTTCCCCCTTTTTTTCTGCATCATTTCCTGAACATTCTCAGAGGGGAGAGGGAGAGTCCATAGTATCACAAACCTATACAAAAAATTTAACTATCTAAAACAAATATGAATAAAGTTAGACTTGAAGCCCTGAAGAAACAAGTAACATTGTCGAACCAGATTAATCCACTTTAGATTTTTCTGATCTTTACATAATTTCACTTATAATAGCTCTACATATGTATTGAGCACTTTTGAAAATTTATTATATTTTTAGTTCAATACATTTGAACATATATATATATATTTATAATTTTTGTGTTTTGATTATTTTTAAAACCGTAATCTATCGATATGCATGTTTCAAGGGTACTGTCTCTCATCAGGATAGTTTGACCATGTTTATCTACATCCAAATAAAATAAGAGTGATTTTCTAAGTAAAAAACGAGCTTCGAGGCGAAGGCGATACTTAACCGTATTTATCGTTTAAAAATATCAACAAGAAATATATATATAATATATATATATATATATATAAACTTAAATAGATTTCCATAGATTTCGACATATGAGGTCCCGCCACAACAGGTTGTTTGGAAATCCACTCAAATGATTTGTTTATAGTGATGAAGGCTGTATGTAGAACCAATCACACTTTTTGGTATGACTGCTAACCTTTGTCAGTGCAGATGACTTCCTCAGGTTTTTACATCAGTTTCCTTTTTCTAGATGCATATTTTGATGAAAACTGGGGATGCATCTCTCCTAGTTAATTAATGCACCCCCAAATACCAATCTGGAAATTTTTACAATTCAGCGTGGTACATGCAACGCCTGGCCTTCCCAAACAGTCGCCCATCTGGTACTGGCCAGGCTCATCATTGCTTAACTTCGGTGATCTGGCAAGAACCAGTGTATCAACGTGATTGTGCTGTATAGATATATATTAGTCAAAGTAAAATTTATATATATATATATATATATAAGTAGGTTGTAGTTTGCTTGAAGCATTGTTGAAGAAAATTATAAGATAAAATTAAAAGCCAAGAACAATGCGAGATTTTTTTTTTTTATAGAGTAAAATTAAATGCAAACAAAAGAAATAAATTTCTTTTTTTTTGTTGTTGTTTGTTTTTTCTTTTTCACACAAATTTTAACTCTAAACAACAGTAATTTTTTTTTTTCTGTTGTATTCAATGGTGTTGTAAATCTCTATATTTCAGACTTATTAGTCCATTTTCAAGAGAAGACAGCGGAAGACACACTCTTCTGAAATATATTGAGATTTACAACACCATTGAATACAACAGAAAAAAAAAAATTACTGTTGTTTAGAGTTAAAATTTGTGTGAAAAAGAAAAAACAAACAACAAAAAAAAAGAAATTTATTTCTTTTGTTTGCATTTAATTTTACTCTATATAAAAAAAAAATCTCGCATTGTTCTTGGCTTTTAATTTTATCTTATAATATATATATATGTATATATATATAAAATAAGACTGATAAATAAAAAAATGTATCCATTTTAAATGTGGAAATTGATGAATCGCACAGGTAAGAAATTCATTTTTATAGTATGAAAAGGTTAGTAATTGCAATTAAGAATAGGAAATTGGATCAAATGTTTGTAACATGTCTTCTTCCTAAGATTAAGGGTGGTGGTGTTTGATCAACACTGCTGTGGAGCCATGATGTAATATACTGTTTTGTTTTTAAATCCCTGAAACAGTGTTTCATGGTAAACAACTGATGATCCCTTGAAAAATAAATTATTGGTATTATAGTAAATTCGAGAGCGAGTTGATGCAGTGATTGCAGGTGATTAAATGACTTACTGACTAGATGGTTTTCTAACAAATGATAAAAAATATATTTATTTTGGTATAGATTTAAAGGTTAAAAACTTCAAAGATATATATATATATATATATATATATAAATATAAACTTTTATAGTCAACTAATGTGTCGAAGCTCACACAAGCCATTCATGCTAATAAACCAGAACAAATAATGAGGGCAAAACTCGAGTCTTGGATTTCCTGTTTGTGGGCTTGCATGGCTTGTGTGAGCTGCGACGTTGTTTGACTGTGGAAATAATTCTATCTTCTCATATTCTGAAAATTCTAATATATATATATATATATATATAAAATCAGGATTCCATACAAATTTCACTGTTCTTGGTTTGTATAATTTTAGTGTTGATAATATTCCTGTTGAAATAATAAATGTATATACGAGAATGATACAAACAATGAATATTAGACACTCTGGAATCATCAGATCTAAGACTAAGTTTGAATTTGGACAGTGTAGGGAGACGTGTGCAGAACAGTAGACTGTTAGTTTGAACAAATAGATGAGAGTTCTTCGGTTATTTTATTCTAATTGTCATAATGAATATATTAGCAGCAGGAGTTTTTTTTTTTTTTTTTTTTTTTTCTGCTTTCTATTGGTTCGCTCACCTTTTGTTGCTTTACTTCTTTTTTTTATACAGCTTTGCAAAATTGTTTTTTAATTTTTATCAGTCTTCTTTTTTTCTCTCTCCCTCTCAGTCTTTTTCTTGTTAACTGCAAGGATTATTAAGGGATCCCATATGAATATCGAGCGTGTTTGTTTTCAAACATCATTTTGTACATTGGCAGTATTCATTTATTTTAAGTTTTCTGTTAATTTTTTTGCTTTTAATTCTTTTTAAATTGTGTATCTTTAATATTTTAGTAAACTATTATTTAGTTATTATTTTTAACTACAAAAAGATTTTTACTTGTTTACGTTATCTTTTATACATTTTTTTTTTTTTTTTTTAGGTAAAATAAATTGAGGTCCAAGTAGTTATGTAAAGACGAGAAAAAAAAGGTTTTTTTTAAGGGGTGGGAGAGTAATTAAAAATAAAAAAAAAAGTTTAAATTTATTTAATTATTCCAAAAATTTTATTTTAATTTTATTTTATATTAGAAAAATAAAAGAAATGACGCAACTTTTTTTGTTTGTTTTATGTTTATTTTTAAACACACACACACACACACACACACACATATATATATTTTAAGTGAGGATAATTTTTATCATTCGGATTGCTGTTCTGATTTTATTTCATAATGTGCCAATTGACGTAACCTCCAAATTTCACCAGTTGCATCTTGTTAAACTCTAATCCACAAGAAACCATGGTGCAATGGATAAAAGTGCTGAGTTAAATCAGTTCGAAATGACATTCTTTTGGGGGTCAAAGGTTCAATTCTCAGTGCAGGCAAAATTTAAACTAAAAGCAAGAAATCTTTATAGATTAACTAATTCTGTACAAATTCCCAAGTTCAACATAGAAATTTTAGAGTTCTACAAGATGCACTTAGAGAAGGTTGGAGGTTATATCGGGCAAAACGTGAAAATAACATCCAAGATGAGAATAGAAGTCTGAATAATCCAAGCAATACACATTATTTGTTAATGAATATTTGAAAATTTTTACGCAATTTTCTTTTCTTTTTTGATTTTTCTTTTTTCATTAGGAAAATAAAAATATGGAACTTATTCAGATTGGCACTTATGGCAGCAATTAAAAGTAAAGAAAAAGAAAAGTCTGTGTGATGTACTTTCCAGTTTCTTTTAATGTCGCACATAAGACCCTGGTACTTTGCCATATCCCTCCCTCAGCTCCATCTAACCTAGCACCACTAATCTCCATTAAGGCAGCTTCTTTCTCTCTTGTCTTATGTCACTATCTTAAGTTTAATAGCTTTGATTTTAGAGTATGTAACTGTAGGAATTACATAGTCATAGTCGATGATGCACAACTTATTTCCAACTGTTCTTTCTGGTATACTAGCCGGGGTGTTCGGAGGTGTGTGTGTGTAGAGCAACAAAAAAAAAAAAAACGTAAGTGACGTAGGTTTAGGGGATGACTTTCGAAAATATTGTCAAAAAAGCGACCCCCCGTCCCTGTAGAAAAGTTCCCAGTTGAGGGTGAAGGAATTAATGTTTTTGGCCAATTTTTCAATACAAATATCGAAAAATTGGCCAAAAACATTAATTCGTCCAAAGGGCCGAGCTTCAAAACAATACTGATCTCGTGAAAATCCGTTACCTCTGTCGAAAGTTTTAGGTAGACATACAAACATACATACATATATTTAAACAGACAAGCGAGATTTATATAATAGACTAGCGGAGGTGCCCGGGTGTTTGGAGGTGTGGGTTGAGCAAAAAAAAAAAAAAAAAAAGTGGTAGTAAGCAGGCAGGCTCGAACCCGTATCGTGAAGGAAGAAAAAGAACATGAAAAAAAAAGAGTTGGTAATTAACTTTTGCCCAGGTAGAGGATATTGGCACAATGACGAAATAAAAAAATTTTTATAAAAAGATAGAGAAGTAGGATCGAACTCAAAAACGTACGATAATTAGTTATCCTCGCTAACCATTATGCCAAAGAAGACAGTGAATTTATAGAAGTCGACGCAGAAATGAAAATGACTTTTAAACCTGGCCTGGGGCCAGTTAAGCTTTCCGCTTTCTATCGTAGTATCTATTTGTTTCCTCCCAAGGTCGTTTATAATGTGGGGGGAGGGGAACCAGCTCCCCATAAAAAGTGGGAACTCTAGCAGTGTCCAAATAGATAGTAATTGTCTGATATGAAGGGTTTTCCCCACATTGATCAAAGCGAATTGCCTTCTAGATGTCCCGGTCACGAAGGCTGAGAAGCGGTTTCTTTTGTTTCGATTTAGTTTTGCTTTATTTATACAAAAAAGATGAACAAACGCGAAAGAATGGAAGAGGGAATTTTATAGAAGTCGATCAAAATAAATGTAAAGATGATGTCCATTCGCAAATCATACATATTATAATCTAGGGAGTATATAAAAAGTCCTCCAAAATAATAACCCTCTCAATAACCCCCCCCCCAAAAAAAAAGCTTTTCTTGCACATACAAAAACATGCGCCGCCCTTTTGCCTTTTATATATATAGATGTTCTCAGAACATTTAGTATTGTGAACCTTTTACAGATGGTCCGGTGGAAATATTCACACACTCCATTGTTATATTATGAATAAGCATATGGTGGCGAGAAGGAACCGGACAAACAATATGTATTTAAATTTTGAATGACTGATTTTTCAATCGTTTATTTATAAAAACAAACTTAACGAGAAAGCAAAACCAACAAAGTGTTCAAAGTTCAATGTGAGAATGTTCAGGAAAGAAGATTTTTATCGTAAAGTTAATGTTTGGAGAGAAAAGTCAGGCGCTAATATGAAATTGTGATGAAATAAGAAGTGAAAATGTCAATTCTCGCTGTTGGTGTTTCCACGTGGAGAAATTGATGGATGATGCGTGCGTGAAAGTGGGTTTAACGTCGGGCGAGGAGGGGAATCCGATGGAGCCGATAATTATCCCATGCTGCAGATCCGCTGTGATCCTGGGCGACTAACTTTTTATTGAGTTCATTTGTATTAACTCGACGAACATCTTTGTCTTAGTGCCGCCATTATTGACTGTCAAAGCTGCTGCTGATTTTCTGGTTTATCATGTAAATAAAGAGGGATATGCGAATATAACACATTAAGTCACATTTCACAGCAGAACCTCACAGCTGGATGTCAGATGGTTCATACTCTCCACCTCCGTGTGGTAGAGCCTACGATTGTCATTGTTGAAACCACCCAATCTTAAAAGCATAACTTATCAATAGGGTTGTGACAACAGCATATTCTTTTCATTGTTTTGACTCTAGTATATATCCGATACAGTGACACAGTTAATCAACCGAGAACCACATCACTCTATTTATATAAGCATATAAAATATCAACGGATACACACTCGAGAGTCAAAACAATGAAAAGAATATGCTATTGTCCTCGTCATCAATCCTTGGACTTGATCTTGGCCAACCATTATAATCCTCTCCTGATCACAGTGAACCGATCCTCTTTTTAGCCAGTTTATAGAGCTTTCTTTATCTATCTAGTCCCGAGTAAATTCGTACAGAAAATACTTGACACATTGTTGGTTGGCTCATTCTTCCAGTTTATACTCCTGGATTAATTCATCCAGAAATTACTTGGCATGCTGTTGGTTAGTTCATTATCCCAGTTTTTGCAATGGTATATCTTGGAATATCTTTGGTGACTCTTTGGGTTATTTCCATAGCAGACTTGTGCTCTGATTCCGTCTTATTTGTAATAACTTTCTAGACTTTTTCGTATGGGCACTTTTATTGATAGTACATACATGGATCTCTAGTCTCCTTCTAAGTAATCTCCTCCGGCTGCAATGCACTTGTTGCACCATTCCAACAACTGGAAAGCCCCTATAGAAGTTCTCTTGTGTAAGCATATCAATGACTCCCGTCACAGCCTCTTTCATCTCAATTGTCTTATAACAGCCTTTTGGAGACACTGACTTCTAAGGTTGCTTCTTTCTCCTTCTTATGCCATAGCACTAAGTCAGGTCTAATAGTTCCCTTTTCTAGGAAAGTAGCTGTTGGAATTGCATAGTCATAGTCACAGTGGATGGTGCATGACTTACTTCCAACTGTTTTTTCTGGTGTATGCTCCCAGAACTTGCTGCTGCATTCAATATTCAACCTTCTTACAAATCTTCCAGTAGAGATGTTTTCACACTATTGTGTCGGGACGTATAGTAGCCATTCCCCAGTAGAATCTTACAGTTGGTTGTCAGGTGGCTTACACACTCTACTTCTGTGTGGCTTACACTCTCTACTTCTGTGTGGCAGAAGTTGCACTTGTCATTGCCGAGACCACTCATCTTTCTAAAAGCATTGATCATCAATCCTTGATCTTGAGCACTCGGCAGCCATTATAATCCTCTTCTGATCATAGAGAAGCGATCTTTTTTTTTTTTTTTTTTTTTTTTAGCCAATCTATGGAGCTTTTTTTATCTATAGAACCCTGGGTAAATTCACCCAGAAAATACTTAACAGGCTAGCGGTTGGCCCATTCTTCCAGTTTTTTGCAATGGAAGTTCTTGGTGTATATTTGGCGACTCTTTGGGCTATTTCCGTAGCAGACTTGTTTTCTGATTTTGTCCCATTTGTAAGACAGTTTTTTCCAAAATGTTTGGCCAATTTTGCCATGGAGGTTATTCTGCTGGCTCTTGTTTCGTGATGTTGATATACAAACTTGAGATTTGATTTTTGGAGCTCATCATATATTGGTCAGGGCTCACAATACTGGCATGATGTTGATGGTAAATTTCTGAGAGACCCATGCCTCCATTCTTCTTGGTAGACACCGGTCTTGTATGTTATGCTGTTCCGTGTCAACGTTTTGCTTGTTTTAGTGTCTAGCTTGTTTATGTTCTTTTCTGGCCAAAACTGTATGTTATCGTATGCATATCTAGTTGGTTAATAGCAGTTAGCTTGATTTTGTTTGGAAGCTCTGTTTTATAGATTTTCTTTAAACACTAGCAGGGATGTCTGGCGTTACCCAGGTGTTTGAAGGTGTAAAAGAAAAAAAAAGTGATAGTATGTAGGCAGACTCGAACCCGTGATGCGAAAGCGGAGAAGAAAGTGAAAGAAAACCTGGCATCATATGACGCCAGTAGAAGTGAAAAGCATTCAAATTTATCGAGGTCAGTCAAAAAGTTAAGAATCACGCAGGTGCAGAAATGTACGTCGGCTGAAGGACAGTTAAGCTCCCCCAGCCCCGTTTCATTTATTTGTTAACCCACGATGTTGGGGAAACCAAGCCCCCCCCCCCACCCACAAAAAAAAAAAAAAAAAAAGGGGGGGAAATCTCAAATAACAATTGTTTGATATGAAGGGTTTTCCCAACATCGATCAAAGCTAATTGCTTTCAAGAAGTGCTCGCTTTATTTATACGGAAAACACAAACATGTGAAAGGACGGAATTTTATAATAGCAATTGTCTGATATGAAGGATTATTGATCAAAGTTAATTGCTTTCAAGACATTCCTGGCAGGAAAGTCAGGCGGCTTACTTCGCTTTGTTTATACAAAAAAGATGCGAAAGGACAGAATAGAGGGAATTTTATTAAAGTCGATCAAAATAAATGTAAAGATGATGTCCATTCGCAACTCAGATATTATAATCTAGGTAGTATATAAAAAGTTCTAAAAAATAATACCCCCCCCCTCGAAAAAAAGCCTTTCTTGGGCATACAAAATATGCGCCGCTGTTTTGCCTTTTATATATATATACTGGACTACCCGTGACCTGTTGGGTCAGTATGTTATATTAGCTCTGGAATTAATCTACGAGTGTGACACTTGCGACGTAAAGAAAATAGTTTTTTGTGACATAACAGAAACATTTCTATAAAAGTATATTAAAATGAAAAAAGAATATAGATAGATTTCTATGAATCGTTCTGTTTATAATTGTTTATTTTTGAAAAAAAAAAAAAAAAAAAAAAAAAAAAAACTTATAGTCATTAATTTATAAGTGGTTTGCCATACTTATAGTGCACCATAATACTTAAAGTTAAATTAAAATTTTGATATATCTTAATTTAAACGCAAAAAAAAAAAAAATAATAATTGGGACGCTGAAAACGTACACAGAAAAAAATATGTTTTATTGTCGGTCATTATTTATTTGTAATGCAAATTAAAAAAAAAATTGGGAGGTTATTTATTTATGTTGGCAGTGTAGAAAATGTATGAATGTTTTTTTAAGAAAAGTGTATTAAAAAAATGGAGAATAAATTTAAAAAAAAATGAAGGTGGTGGATAAATTGCCGTTGTAAAATGCTCTTATAGTTGTCAATGGGTTAAAGTAGATGTATTTGTAAAAACATTGCGTTAAAATAACTTAAAGGTAATACGTAAATGAACAATGTAAAAAAAAAAATAAAATAAAAAAATTTAAAAAATGCAAGTATTAACAATTGTTCATTTGGATAATTTCAACGCGAAAAAAAAAAAAAAAAAAAAAAAAAAAAAAAAAAACAATTGAGACGCTGAAAACGTACACAGTAAAACAATGTTTTATTGTCGCGTTGATTATTTGTTTCTGTACGCATGCACAACCGGAAGTCGTAAACCGGATGTTGGGTTACAACACCCATTACAAGGTCATTTGAGTTTCATAATTATATAGATAGATAGATAGATATGATGAATATATTCACTTCCAATCTTTTCTCTCATCTTGGCATCCTGAATGGAATAGTTTTCTTCTATGCAAAGATATTTGTATTGCTCCTGCTGTTCTAGGTACTTGATGACACTATCTTCATATTTTCTAGTTGGACCTTTGATGGAGCACTTACCACATTTGTCCAAACTTCATTCCAGTATCTTTTGGAGAAGTTATATACAACTTGCAAGAGTCGGCATTTGAGCTCGCATACAGCTTGAGGTTATACAACAGTGGCGTAGCAACTATTTTTGCCACTTGGAGTGGTTGTAAGATTTGGCCTCCCACCCTCTGTTGGCTGTTGATAATCCCTTAACCGTTAAAACTCCAGAAAGTCCTCGAAGTAGTTATTTGAAAAAACTGTTTTAAAACAGTATTACACACATAAAAAGTATTTCGCGCTTAAAAACTCATTTTGGTATAAAATTTCAAATTTTTTGTTAGCCTTTTATTTTAATTTTTTCTATTTTCTATTTTTACTCCCTCAAAATGCTGCTCCATGGCATGTGCCAGCTGGGTCGGACCGCCCTCCCTTTTTTTTTTTTTTTACACCAACATTCCATGAACAAAGCTTCTTTCTTAGAACTGCATGCCTGTGGAACTCTGTTCCATCTGCCTGCTTCCCACCGGACTACAACTTGGATGTCTTCAAGTCCAACGTTAACAAATTCCTAATGAACCGCCCCCTTAAGTAAACACTTCATCAAATCTCCACACTAACGTAATGTACTTGCAATAACCCTCATCCCTGAGTGGCTTCCGGGCCTTGATAAGTGATCACTGTAAAAAAAAACAAAAAAAACAAAAAACAAAAAAACATGAGACACTCAAAATACAATTGCAAATTGATAAATCTAAAATTTCAATGTAAATTTCTATCACCCTCGACTTACATGGCAAGTGAAGTTTCATTTTTTTTTTTTTTTTGCCAAATTAACAGAATTGAATTAGCAGAAACGTTTAAACATGAAACTAACCAAGATGAGATTTTTATATCACCAAGATCCTCTTCCCCCTTAGCTGAAATCGAACCCAAAACCTAAAGACAGAGAGTCAAGTGCAACAACCATTAGACCAGCTTGCCAAGTCTTTAAAGTGTTTTAAAACCTACTTATTCTTAACAAAGAAGTAGCCATGTTTCACAACCGCGCATGAAACAATTGACAAATAGATAAAAAGTCCGATGAACAAGTACAAATTTTTCGATTTTGACCCCTTAGCAGTCCTTTTTTCTAGATAAAAACTGATTAAAAAATTTTCCATATGTCCGAGTACTATATATACCAAATTTCAAGGCTGTAGATCAAAAATTTGTTGAGTATATAGGTTGAGAAGTGTCCTCACACACATTCTCACTTTTATAGATTTATAAATTAGTTACAACCTATATATCTATAAAAGTGAAATTGTCTCTGTGAGTGTGTACATTTCCCTACCAAACTACTCTGTCAATTTTCAGTCTACAGACTCGAGATTTGACATAAGAGGTATTAAGATGTGGGAAAATCTTTTAAATCAGTTTTTGGCTAGAAATTTGGCTGTCAAGGCGTCAAAGTTCAACGATTTGACCATTGAAAACTCTACCAAACCCCTCTGCCAATTTTGGGTCTAAACACTTGAAATTTTAGAAATGGGTTCCTTGGAATGGATCAAACTTTTTAACTTGATTTGAGCCCCAAAAAAATGTTAAGGGGTCAAAATTAGGATCAAAGTTTTAAAAAATTTGACCTCGCAGCCAATTTTTAGTCTAAACATTTTAAAATTTTAGATACTTGGATATGAGTCAAACTTTAAGTATATATATATATATATATTATATGCACATAAGGTTATGAACAGTACATAGGGATCGAGCAAAGCTGAGCTGACCTGCTAGTGGAACAATAAAAACAAATTTATGCAAAACATTACCCCGATGGATGTAATAGGAATCCAGGCTGAAAAAAAAAAAAAAAAAAAAAAAAAAAAAAGCACTTGTACAGTTTAATCAAGACATGAAAAAAAAAAAAAGAAAAAAAAAGGCTATATTGTACGTATCCGTTTTGGACTGAAGATCTCAAAAAAAAAAAAAAAAAAAAAAAAAAAAAAAAATTTTCACTTAATTTGATAGAGTAATTTTTTTTTTAGACATCTTGGAATTTTTTTAATATGCTACAGGGAGATAAATCAATGTAAAGCGCCAGCACTTCCTCCCCATCTTTAATATCAGCTTTCCTTTCTACTTGATGAAATTAAGTGAAATTTTTTTTTTTTTTTTTTTTCGGAGAACTCCATTCCATAACGGATACGTACAATTTAAACTTTTTTTAAATATTTTCATTTTTTAATGTCTTGATTAAACTGTACAAGTACAAAAAAAAAAAAATTATATATCTATATATATAAAAGCGAAAATGTATGTATGTATGTTTGTTTTGATGTCTGCTAAAAACTTTCGACAGACGCAATGAAAATTCACGAACTCGGTATCACATCGAAGCTCCATCCTTTGCTCGAAAAATTGGCCAAAAACGTTAACTTTTTCACCCCGAAATCAATAATTTTCGACAGGGGGGGGGGGGTCAATAAAAAACGGTCCTCTCGTGACAATGACCGATTCTACGCATGTGTCAGATGACGTCGTGACCTGATTTACTTTAAATAGTTGAAAAACCGAGCAAATTTCATGTACGTCGCGTTAGCTCAGTTGGTTCATTATCTAAACATTTTGGGTTCAAATCGTGGTGTGAGATGTTTTTTTTTTTTTCCCGATTTTTTAAATTTAAATATTGAACCAGTGTTATTTAAGCTATTTTTCACGTAACGTTCGTTTTTCTTTTACTTCGCTTATTCTTAGCGACACCCAAAAAAAACGCACCAACACACACCTCCAAACACCCGGGCAACGCCGGGTACCCCACTAGTATAATAATATATCTCAGAGAATCCAAATGGCCTAAACAATTCTCAAAAAATTACATTGGCAACCATTGTCATGCACGTGGAAAAAGAATTGAAAAAAAATAAATAAATAAATAAAAAATAAAAACATAAATAAATAAAATTAAGACATTTATTATTTTGTTATCACAATAAAATGGTTTTGTATCAAATTTGATCTGACGATAATATTCCTCTGATAAAGCGTTGCCAAGCAAAGGACGCTCTGATCACTTGGGAAGTGTTCAACCGCCACCCAGAATTTCATCTCGTAAATGGTCGATGAATATGATACCAGTTTTAATTAATGAGGTCAAATTGTATCCACAAATGTAAAAAGAAGTCACGCCCTCCTTTACGTATGAGTAGAAGACTCGAAAACGGAAGCTTTCGGATTTCCCTTCAACCGTGGCAGACTACTTGAATTCCGTTTTCGACTCCTCTAGTAAACATTAGTTGAAAGAAGATCTTCAGAAAGAGTTTTACCAACACGAATCTGCTCGCTAGGCATAAGAAAATTCTCTACCCATTCATATTAATTTATTTTTTATTTTTTTTATTTATTGTTTTGGGCAGGAAGGTACGAGCAATGGTGTTATAAGTTGTTGAATAGTATTAATGATATTTTGTTTTGTCTCTTTAGCAAAAAAAAAAAAATGTTGATAGCTTTTTTTGTTTGTTTCAACCATCATTTAGGACGACAATTTGCTTTGTATTGTCAAAATGGCTGTCTTAATGAATTGGAGCCGTCGATGCAACTTTGTGAAAGACATGGCGGTGACCTGCAGCTTTTTATCGATCGGCAAGATGGTGATCATCCACCAGACCCAGGACGGACCATTGGGCGAGTCAAGTTCCGCCTCGTCCGGAATCGGCAGAGGGCCGTAGTGATCAATGATTCTCCTCAAATTCTCCGCAAGGATGCAATTCAGCCATTGTTTGCACATCAGGTACACTTCTTGCTCAAGTTCTAACAAATCTACAAAAAAATAAAAATAAAAATAAAAAAATAAAGGATAGAAATTTTTAAAAATTACAAATTTTTAGCAATGGTAGAAAAGAGGATAAACCAGGGTTGTCAAAAGTATCGATATTTTGATAAATCTTTTAAAACGATGCAATGTAGATTTATATGCTCAATACAAAATCCGTATAAATTTAAAATTGTGTTTTTCTTTCTATCCTTATCACATTTGAGTTTTCCATTGCATTTGAATACTTACCTGGAATCAAGACTTTTTGAGGTATTGACATAAGTATCGGAAAAATCTGAGCTGATTTCTGATTCCAAAAATGTATTCTTAAAAAAATAAAAATTTTGTTTTTTGAAAACTTCATTTTCTATTCTCGTACTAATGATAAAAATGATAAACGTTTATGGATTTTAGACTAGCAGTAAAACTAAAATCTATAGATCAGAATAACAAATTTAGATAAAAATTACACCTCAAAAAGTAATAGCTAGATTGGAGAAAGTTTACAAGGAATATCAAATTCACAAGTGGTCCCTACTTGCATGATCAAGGTAAAGTGACATGCAGTGCCTAGCATTCCCAAATGGTACTGGCCAGGCTCCATGTCGCCTAACTTTGGTGATCTAATGCGAACTGGTGTGAATGCGATTATTAAAAATCGAAACATTTTTATCATTAGCAACCAAAATAGAAAATAGAAATAAATGTTTGATTTTAAAACTGCTAGTGAAACTAAGATTTATATAACACTAGCGGGGGTGCTCGGCGTTGCCCAGGTGTTTGTGCGAAAAAAAAAAAAAAAGTGTTAGTAGGCAGGCAGGCTCAAACTCATGACACGAAGGCAGAAAAGAAAGTAAAAGAAAACCTGAGAGTTTAGCGGAAGTGTAAAGTCTTTAAATTTAGCGATGAAAAAGAAATGAATGAGTTGGGGTCAAGTAAAGAATCACGTAGGCGCAGAAATGAACGTCTGGCTGTAGGCCAGTTAAGCTTTCAGCTTCTACCCCGTACTTGTTTCCCCACGATGTTGGGGAAAACAAGCTCCCCTCAAAAAGGGAAAACTCTGGCAGTTCCCAAATGAATAGCAATTGTCAGATATGAAGGATTCTATAATCTAGGGAATCTAATCTGAGATTCTATAATCTATGAAACTTCTCCAAAATAGTAACCTTGTCGAGAAGCCTAGCGAAAAAAGACTTTTTTGGACATACAAAGCACACGCCCACTTTTCCACTTATACTATAGATAACGAATTTAGCTAAAAATGACGCCAGAATAAAATGGTAAAAATTCACAAACAAATAAAAAGAATAATTTATTTATTTATTTGCGGACTATTATCCTCATCTTTAACTACTATAACGATATAAACATGACGATAATCGTCCACAAATAAATAAATAAAATATATAATTCATCTCCAAGTATTCTAATAATTAAATAATGAATAAAAAGAAAAACAAATAAAATGACCGGTTTTTTGTTCGTTTTTCTCGGGGGAAAAAAAACAAACAAACAAAAAAAAAAACGGCCATTTTGTATTTATTTACAATATTTTCATTTTTAAAAATGTTATTTTTTTTTTTTTCTATTTTACTTCTAAAAATGTCCTGATAGTTTTTTTTTTGTTGTTGTTTTTTTACAGCGAAAAAACGATTTGTTACGATACCAAGCAAAAGGTTCGATTTTTACGAAGAAAAGATAGGGAGGCAGTGTCAGCGCTTTAACTTGAGTATTCTCCCCTTGCATGTTCAAAAATTCAAAAAGATGGCTACCTTCAACGTGCTGTCATAAAAACGTCTTTCCGCTGTAAAAAAAAACAAAAAAACTACTCGATCAAATTAAGTGAATTTATTTTTTCGGAGATCTTCAGTTCAAAACTGATACGTACAATATAACCGTTTTTCGACATTTTCACTTTTTTAATGTCTTGATTAAACTGTACAAGTACCCCAAAAGCCAAATAACATTGTCAACTTATGCCGAACTACTGCTAATCAGCTTTGTTTTAAAAAGATAAATAAATCTTTAGTTGGTTAATTACTTCCAATGAATTATAGGAAGAAATAGAAATATTTACTCGTGTAATAAACGTCTTAAACAAGTGTTTTTGTACTTTTGCAAAAATATATGCACATATTGCACTAGTTTTTATGTTAACCTGAAAAATTAAAATTAACAAATCTAAAATGAAATATCTTGAAATTTAAAAAAGAAACGGAATCAGTAATTCTATTGGAATTGGGAAAAATATTGGAATCGACCCATCACTAGTTTTCTCCTTATGTCTTTGTTACTAGCTCGGCCCATTGATCTCTCTTCCCTATTTCCTAACTGGATTTTTGACATAGCTTCTGGTGTGATTAACAAGACTAACCCATCTTTTTTTCTGTTGCACACAGTCTACTGAGGTATGCACCTTATAGGGTCCATTTACAGGTGGTGTTATTATGGGATATTATTTATAGGGTCCATTTACAGGTGGCATTATTATGGGACGATTTTTATAGGGTCCATTTACAGGTGGCATTATTATGGGACGATTTTTATAGGGTCCATTTACAGGTGGCATTATCATGGGACGATTTTTATTGGGTCCATTTACAGGTGGCATTATTATGGGACGATTTTTATAGGGTCCATTTACAGGTGGTGATACTGGACATTTTTTTATAGGGTCCATTTACAGAGCATAAAAAAATCTTACCTGCACGTTCATTACTTTCGATCGGGTCATCCTTCAGAAAAGAAACTGTTGCAATATTGTAACCGTCTTTGGTTCCCTTTTCTATAACTTTGAAGCGTCTATCACCAACCGTGTCCAACAATGAACGGCCGTCATCCAAAATTTGTACATTCTTGATTTTTAGCATGCAACCATATTCAGAGTAAACGCTGAAAAAAAAAAAAAAAAAAAAAAAAACATTTTTCAATAAAATAAAAATTAAATTAAGAAAAAACCTGAAATATTAAAATCTTAAAATAATGTAAAAGGAAAAAATATAAAATACACTTTTTTTGTAGCTGAAATGTCAAACCACTTGAAAACCTAGAAAAATTAATGTCTCCGCCAGATATAAGCCCACCTGGTCAGTAAGTTTTTATGTCCAGTGATAAAACAGCTTAGCCTTTTCAAGTAAGCTGGTATTGTAGTCTAGCTTCAATGACAAATATTTCTCTCTCTCACACACATCTATAATATAAAGCTGAACGTCTGTGTGTGTGTCTGGTCACTAATAGGCTCCTATATGGTTGACTATTATAGAAAACTGATCACATTTAATGATAGATGCATTGAGACACAGGAATAGGTATGTTTGGTCTGGCATAATGATGATTAATTACAATTGTGGGGTCTGCATACGCGCCTGGTCCACAAAGTATGGAAATAAAAAATTTAAAATTAAAAACAAACGTTTACAAGTGTTTTGATATAGATGTACATAATACTTTGATAAGTATGTTTTAACTTAAATAGGGATGGTATAATAAAATTGTGAGGTCTGCGTTCGCGCCTGACCTCCATAGAATGGAGATAGGCACAAACTTTAATAAAGACTTTTCATATCTATCTGTGTAAGTATACTTTGATAATTATGTTTCAGTTTGAAGAAATATGGTATAATAAAATTATGGGGTGTTCATTTGTGCCTGACCTCCATAGAATGGAAATATGTTACAAAATTTAACAAGCTTTTTTAATATAGATCCACAGAATATTGTGATAAGTGTTTCAGTGTGAACAGGTATGGTATAATAAATTATGGGGTTTATCTATTTTATTTTTACTTTCATTATATAATTTTGCTTTGGTTTTGATACACCCAAATTCGAAACTATCTCTTTACAACCCTTCCTTTTCATAACCTATCATACTTTCATAAATCAGAGTCCATTTTCTGTAGGCCGTTTTTGAACCCAGTCAACGACGGGTACTTTTGCTAGTGTGTGTGTGTGTATATATATATATATATGATGAGAATAATGGAAATAGTATTCGTCGTAACGCTCGACGACTTCCGTGCGTGCACATGTCAATTTGGTTCTTACGTATTAAGTATACTTACGCAGATAGATATGAAAAGTCTTTATTAAATTTGTGCCTATTTCCATTCTATGGAGGCCAGGCGCGAACGCAGACCCCCACAATTTTAATGAACCACCGTTCTGCAGAATCAAACATACCCATTCCTGTGTCTCGATACATCTTCTATCATTATATGTAATCAGTTTTTTAAAATAGTCAACCATATAGGAACCTATTCGTGACCAGACACACACACACACGAGATTCATATTTCTGTGGGGTCTCAAAGACAGACAAATCTTTGAGCCGTAAGCTGATGGACTGTTTGTGTTTGATTGGATGGTTGGTTGGTTGTTTTACGGCATATCAACCCTTTTCGGGTTATTTAATGCCGAATCCAAAGATTTTGAAAAAAATTTTTTTTAATAGAATATATTTGCTGTTTTCACCTCGGTTTCTATTTAACCCATAGTTGGAACCCTAACAGGTATACTACCACTCCGGGTCAGAGTGGACCTGGGAGCAATGGTAATTAAAGGGTGGCTCTACACTCCCCAAAGCCCACAAGCTGGGGCCTCACCACTGGATATAGTTTAAGGTCATATCCAGGACCCCTGTGTTTGATTGGAAGATGAATTAATTTAACTTTTGAAATGACGATTAATAATTGTTATTAGTCTAACTACTATTCTCATCTTTAGTTTTATTCACACAACATTTCGACCAATGTAACCTCAGGCCTTCTCCAGTTGTATCTTCTCGAACCTGGGAAACTTTCTGTCAAACTCAAGAATCTGTTTGGAAATTCAAACGGAACCCTTTATTTAATCTATGCGGGTATCATACTCTCGTTCCGTCAGTCATGACCAGGTAAAAGTCTTACTACTGTACTGGAGCAGCATTCATCCTAGGTGGTTGAAACAGCTTACTCTGAAGGAGAAAGTTTCAAGGGAGTATGAAATTCACAAGCGGTCCTCAATCGCATGTATGTCTGTTGGAGGAGATGACGGTAGGCTTTTATAGGAAAATGTTGACATCCTCCTACATACAGCGCCTGGTATTCTTAAATGGTCACCCATCTGGTACTGGCCAGGCTCAACATTGCTTAGCTTTGGTGATGCAATAAAAACAGGTGTGTCTATGCAATTGTGCTGTATAAAGTAGTCTTAGGTGATTCAGAATTGTGTTCTTAGTTTCGCCCGCACTAAAGATAGAACCTTCAATCTCTGGAGGAGTTTCGCTTACAACTGCATTTTATCTAGTAATTTGTCTGTTATGACATTAGTCCTTGAAGGTTAGAGGTCACATCGACTGAAACGTTGTGCAAATAACATTCAAGATGAGAATAGTGTTTATCCTGATTTGATATTTCGGTTATAAAACTTTCTGAAAAGTTGTAAGTAACTGATTTCTATATAATTTTGTTTGTCTATACTTTGCGATAACTCTTGGGTGTGTCCCAAGGGCTCTTTTAAGGCTAATAAAACACTCCATTTTTGGAACTATTTTACCATATTTGTCCAAAATGTTCTGTGTATATCTATTTAGCAGTTTTGCATGGTGCTGAACTCAAATTTAAATATGTTAAGGCCTTGGGCATGTTGAGGGCTAAGTGGGGTGTGGGTGGGGTGTGGGGCAAATGACGGCTTTAGTCATTTCTTTTTAGCATGGTGCAGAATCCAAATTTACGTATGTTAAGGCCTAAAACTGCACTGTTTGTTCATTTTCACCAGTATTTGACGTCCCCTGAGGACTAGTGGGGTAAAATGGAGTGGCGGAGGGGGTGGGCAAATGCTGAACTTAGTAATTTTTTTTATGCCTCGTTCACTGTACACTCAGGGGGACTATGCATACTTCACTTGTTTATCTTTTTAAACGGAATCTGTTTTGAAAGAAGATCCTTTTGTTACAGCAGTGACAGAGACCACATCATTGACACTAAGGTCGGTGTCAAGATCAAGCATCAAACAACAAATTCAAACAAAAACAAGAGGATGATCACGGCCTGTGGAGTGAATTCAGAGACAATTTCACTGACAACATTGTGCCAGACTAATACAAGTGCATAACAAAAATGAGAACTGAGCTTTGAAACAGGATATGAATATAAACACTTGTGGGTAAATTAGATAATAAAAAAAAAAGAAAGAAAAGCCACCATTAGTGAAGTTCATCATATGTACTCACCCACATTGGATTGGAGTTGTCATGCCGAACTGGTTAGATCCGCACTCCATGCACCGCCGGATCATCAACCGATAACGTGGTTCAAAAATGTGCAATGGACACCGAATTGTTGGACAAGCGAAAGTGCACACAAATACGGGAATTTCACAATTATCCTCAACCCTAACAAAAGCAACAAAAAAAAATAAAATAAAATAAAATAAAATAAAAAAAAAAAAATTTTTTAAAAATAAAAAAATAAATAAATAAAATGTTAATAGTGAAAATGATATGCTTTGGTGTAAAAGAGGGAGAAAAAAATGGAAAAAAGGGATAAGGAAAAGAAACAAGGAAAAGAAAAAAGAAAAGGAAAAAATGATAAAGAAAAAAGGAATAGAAAAGGAAAAAGAAAAAAGGAAAAAAGGAAAAAGAAAAGGAAAAGAAAAGGAAAATAGAAAAGGAAAAGAAAAAAGGAAAAGAAAAAAGGAAAAGAAAAAAGGAAAAGAAAAAAGGAAAAGAAAAAAGGAAAAGAAAAAAAGGAAAAGAAAAAAAAAAGGAAAAGAAAAAAAGGAAAAGAAAAAAGGAAAAGAAAAAAGGAAAAGAAAAGCCCTCAAAAATGGAAAAAAGTCAATTGGTGCTGACTGTAAAGGCATCACTTTTATTTTGCTTAGTTTATAGTCCTTAAAACCAAATTTATTCAAGTTGCTATGGACAATGGGGCTACAAAGCAGACTCAAATGCTCTTTTTGACACTAACCAAGTGAGGTGATGGAAATCAGGGTTTCTATCGAGACGCCATTTTTAGGTGCTAGAATATTTTGATAATGCAAAAATGATTCTATCACCTTCAATTATTATTTTATTATGCTCCTATAAATGTAAAATATTGATATTGTAATAGAAAAATATTTTCATAATATAATGCAATAATGTGTAAGTATTTAATTTGAGGTTATATCATTCTATAGCTTCATGACAATTTCAGAAAATAATAAATTTTGAACACGTTTCTAGGAATCTGAGACAATAGTAGAAGAAAAATAAAAACACCATCATAAAAGAAAAAAAAAAAAATCATTTCACTGACTGTGGTTGAATTTTTCTGTGTTTGACTTTGCACAGAGATTCAAACCATTAAATACTAAAAATTAGACACAGGAAAATCTAGCAGCAGATAGTGAAATCTGGTTGCCAAAGCAAATGACCATTAGCTGAAGTCAAGAAGCTTCCCCAAAGCAAATATTGTAATATATTGTAATAAAAAGATTTTTCAGAATATAATGCAATATGTTTTAGACAAGTATTTAATTTGAGGTTATATCGTTCTATGGCTTCATGACATTTTCAGAACAAAATAAATTTTGCACACGTTTCTGGGAATCTGAGACAATTACAGGTATTCTAATTCTAATGAAAAAAAGACTTCAAACTCGAAGCACAGAAAAATCCAACAATAGACAGTGAAATTTGGCTGCAAAAGCAAATACTCAATAGCTTCCCTAGCAATATTAAGCCCCTAACAACATATCAGGAAGAGACCAGATTGCAGCTGAGGACTGGAGGAGTAGAGATTGCTCCTTCTCCTATTGATATTTTCTGAGAGTCACCTTCTAAGTTCAGAAGCATCCTGGATTCAGTATAAAACATTCAACTGTCGAGACAGAGAATGTAGGGGGGAGGGGGCGATCAAAAGATGTGATAACAAGATTGAGTTACAAAGCCGACCCAATCATCTGGGAATGTAGAGAATAGGACTATGCGATGCAGTACTGCTTAGTACTCTTGCTACTACCAGTGCAGCTCAAAGGATCTGTCACATAACCACGTACTTAAAAAAAAAAGAAGACACACAAAGAGAATTTATTACTTTTACATACGCAAAATAAAAAAAAAAAAAAAAGATTTAAACTGGAAACTACTTACCGAGCTAATTTGGACATTTCTTCTTCATAGATTTGTTTCCGTCTTTCTAATTCTGTCGGAAAAAAACTCTTGACGATATTCTCAAGACATTCGGATATAGACCATTTCCGAGCAGCCAAATACTAGCAGAAAGCATAATAATAATAATAATAATAATGTCTTCATTTAATAATTTTTAAGCACAAAAATATACAAATACTATTCTGAGCAGAGATTTAAATAGAAGGTACTCTTTCATTCAACTCCATAATTTAATTATCTTCTATTATATAAAAAGGCAGTTGTCTATGTGTTTATATGTTCAGCTGAAACTAAAAAAATACAAAACAAATACACATAAAATTTATAGTTTCTGGATCAGCATTGCCTCAAATGTATATCTAAAATTTAAAAAACCTGATTAATTCTTTGGGAATAGAAATGACAAATTTCTTTAGCATATTAAAATGCATGTGAACAATGTAGCATCCAAAACAAATCTGTATCCTTTTAGTTAACTATTTTACATTCCAACAGTCTAAATTTTCAGAATAATCTTCACCTCATATGCAAATAGTTCTAGATTTGTACATGTTAATTGTGGTCGCTTATTCCTTTCTTTCTCTGCACTGTTACCATAGATAATTGAGCTATTTTAAATATACTCAAAGATTTTTAATTTAATTTAATTTTCTATTATTATTCAACTGAACAACATACTTATAATAATCCGAACTTTTTTGCTGCCAGTAAAAAAAAAAATGGAAAAGGCAATTGTTTTTCATGTTTGCATGTCCACCCAAAACTTTTAAGATACAAAAACACACACAAAATTTATATTTTCTTTATCAGTGTTATCCTGGATGTATAATATACAAAATCTAGAAAACAATTTTTTGGAGGCAGAAATGGCAAATATTTTGTTATGGAGGACAGAAAACTTTTAAAAAGAAAAAAAGAAGAGAAAAAAATCCAAGAGGCGAAAAAATAAAAATAAAAATCAGAAAGAGAGGGGGAAAAAAATCAGAAAGAGGGGGGGGGGAATCAGAAAGAGGGGGGGAATCAGAAAAAGGGGGGGAGGGAATCAGAAAGAGGAGGGGGGAGGGAATCAGAAAGAGGAGGGGGGAGGGAATCAGAAAGAGGAGGGGGGAGGGAATCAGAAAGAGGGGGGGAAAAATCAGAAAGAGGGGGGGGAAAATCAGAAAGAGGGGGGAAAAAATCAGAAAGAGGGGGGAAAAAATCAGAAAGAGGGGGGAAAAAATCAGAAAGAGGGGGGGAAAAATCAGAAAGAGGGAAAAAATCAGAAAGGGGGGAAAAAATCAGAAAGGGGAAAAAAAAATCAGAAAGGGGAAAAAAAATCAGAAAGGGGAAAAAAAATCAGAAAGGGGAAAAAAAAATCAGAAAGGGGAAAAAATATTTCAAAAAAGAATAAAAATAGAAAAATCAAGAAAGGCAACTAAAAACTTACTGTAGTTAGAGACTGTTTACAGAGCGGACATTGTGGACTGTGGTCAAGGGAGCGTACCAAGCATTCTCGGCAGAAGGCGTGTCCACAAGGAGTTACTAGAGGTTGATACAAAAGGAAGAGACACAGGCTACACTGAAGATCATCTTGTTTCAGCAGTTGAGTTAAGGGTTTGCAGCAGCTGAGATCACACATCAATAATGATGAAGAGTCTACAAGACAAATAAAACAGATAAGCATAAAAAAAATACATATGTAACAGTTTCAAATCAGCATTACTAAAACTTTATTAAAACAAGAGGTCCTCCTCTTATTAAATCTGGTAAAACAAACAAATAAAAAAGAAAAGTGGTTGGATCACTCTACCGTTCTTATAGGTATCTTACTGCGGATGCATTCCTCTATCTGGATAAGAGCCAGGTAGCCCTGAAATGGAGTAATGTTGCCACATTTGCTCGGCGCCCTTACATAGAGTTAGTAGGTGATGACCTTTTCTTTTCCCTGCATCCTCTTTCTTACAGAAGAGACGTTGCAAGACTGTGTCTGATCTATCAATATTTTCGTGGCAAATGCTTAACTTAACTCCAATCTATACTTCCCCCTTTGCCAAATTTTCACAAAAACACTCGACTAGCTACAACCACTATATACGATTTCCCCAACTCTCTAAATGTGCCTAAATATATATACATGTTTATAACCAGTTTTGGGATGATGAATTGGAATCTTGAATCAGAAAAATATTAACTTTTGGAGGTATCAGAAAAACTTGTACCTATTTTCCGATGATCTTTTTATTTTTTATTTTTATTTTTTTAAAAACAAAATCTCCACTGCTGGTAGTAATGATTAGAATATTCAATATTCATTGATTTTTTAAACTAAAATCTATAGATTATGCCCCCCCCCTTTCAAGTGTATTTTTATGTTTGATAAAATATCTGCACATCTAACATGTGCATTTTAGAATAATCAGGAGAAAATAACCACTATATAGTTAAATGTTTAGAGATTTATAAAGAACTAGCGAGGGGTACCCGGCGTTGCCTGGGTGTTTGGGGGATTTAAAAAAAAAAAAAAAAAAAAAAAAAAGTAAGTATGAGGATCGAACCCGAACCCTTGATGCAAAGTTGTAAATTAAAGTGTGAAAAACAAAAGTGCAACGTTAACCATTGCCCCCACCACGAGATGCTAACGGAAACACGTTTGAATTTATTTAATTACTTGGATTTAGCAGGTGCCCGTTTTAATGAATTAATAAGGTCAAGTTTGACTGCGGGATAGTATTCATTTACTGCTGAACGCCCCCCCCCCCCAGATGTTATATAGGAAAAAGACTAACCCACATGCAGCGAGCGACAAATATTGAATATTTATCTTCCCGAAATCGAGAAAATTAAATAGACATGCGAGCTTCGTTGTTAACTGTGAGATATTACGATTTATATGTGATATAAAAAGTTTTCAAAAGTTGTGAAGCGAGCGACCGCTTCTCTGAAAAAAGCCTTTTGTTGACATACAGAAAAAGCGAACACACATACATACATAAATGTTTAGATTTATAAAGAATTGGAATCGGGAATTTAGTACGGAATCAGTTATTGTATCGGAATCGGAAAAAATATTGGAATTTTCCCATTACTATTTATAACATTAAAAAATATTTTTCTTAAGTTTTATTTATTTATTTTTTTTTTTTACAAAGGAGTCGCTTCTTATGAAGACCAGCAGGCCACTCAAGGATAAGGGTTAATAAGTGTACAGTAGTGATTGGGACAATAGCATAGTAATCGTCGGTGGAAATTTGATACGGTTTGATTATTTAAGGGAACTGTTCAACAAGAACTTGTTTAAATTGGAATTGAAGACTACCATATTGTAATCAGTTGGAAAGCAGGCCAGCAGAACAGTTCCACAGGCGGGCAGTTCTAGGTAAAAAACCTTTGTTCATAGAATCCATGTTTAGGTGTAGGCACAGATAGAGAGTGGGGGGGGATTTTGATAGTGGTTGAAGCTTACAATCTTACTAAACAAAGTGTAACATTTAAAAAAAAAAAAAAAAAAAATGAAAAACTAAGAGTTCGACATGTAACAAGGAAGGTAATTATTTTCTGAAATACTCGGCCAATTTAACAAAACTCAATTTCTGCTCATTATCTTTAAAACTGTTTTCATTGATAATTTTTTACCTTATCGTTTTTTGTAATTTTTGGATATGTTCATTACTGTGACATAACAATCATGTAGATACCATTGTTTTTACTTGAAATGCAATATTTTGATTTTCGCTCTAATAATGAGGAAGAGCCAAACAATGATATTAATTTATTTCCCTTAAACCTATTTCAATGGAGATCAGATATTTAATATTAGAGACTTACGGAATTGCTTTGACCAAGAAGTGCACGATGGCCTGGGTTCCTCTTGGACTGACATTTCTTCTAGTCTTTGTTGACCTCGTTCTTCTGGCCATGAATTATACAATGATTGTAACAATGTCGAATCTGATGCAGCATGAGTAGGAATTGAGCCAACAAAAGTTTGGTCGTTAAATATCGTTGGAAGAGAATGACCTGCAAAAAAAAAAAAAAAGTTTTTTTTATTTTTAAAATCAATAAAAATTAATTCATGACTTTATTATAATAAATAGCAATGCATATTTATTTGTAGATGGGTCACTGTCCTGTCACGCAAAATTTAGGGTGTGCAAAACTGCCCGAGGAATAAGGAAAAAGAGCTCAGTTCCTTCACCCACCACCACAAAAAAAAAAAAAAAAAAAAAGGAATTCAATGTGTATTTATTTATTTATAGACTAGCAGGGGTACTCGGCATTGCTTGGGTATATATTAGTTTTACATATTGCCTAAAAGCAACCTCATTTTTTTTTTTTTACATTGCGTGTTTGGTGATCGAGAAATCTTATTTATTAAAAAGGAAGAAGGCACTAACATACTACAAGCATTAAATTAGCGCATGTATATAATAGTTTAATGTTTGTAGTATGGTATCACCTATCCTCCTTTATATAAACAGAATCTACTGATCGAATAATTTATAATCTGGAAACCATGACCCACGTACGTTAAAAGGTACTATGGCATCAATATATAGATTACTTACTTTTTTTGTTACGTGAGTGAGGACAGCATTCGTCATCTTCAGAATATTCACAATCACTCTGAAAAAAATAAATAAATAAATAATTAAATAAAAATAAAATAAATAAAATTTCTAGGAGAGATTTTCAAGCATAAGACCAACTAAACTTCTGACCTGCTTTCGGTAGGATTAAAACTGATATCTTCAGACAATGCTGACCTGGAACCATAGATTCAACACCTATCTACTGCGTCACAGGCCCCGAACTTGGTGAGACGACAACAACTATAGAAGGCAGTAATTACTGGGAATACAGTTAACATAGTTAACCACCTGACGAAGGCCAGAGAAATAGTTGGCCGAAACGTCGTGAAACAACAACTATGAAGATGATAAAAGCCCGCAAATAAATATACAATTACTCATCTCAAAGGATTCCAAAAATAAAAAATTACCGTAGACTTTTCCGAAAAACTGTCCTCGAATGATGTTGCTGCAGCCGCCGCTCCTAACACTGCTAAATCTGGTTGGCATTCTTCATCTAGTACGCAATCCGATGGTTTGCTTTTTGAGATTTTGTTAACTTGGAACCATGGATAGGACACCTGCTGCTTGCTGCTTGCCCCCTTGCTGGGTGCAATTTCAGTCCGGGGCATGCAAGCCAGTTGAGCCCTCTTGGTGAGAGAATGATAAAGTGATGTGTTACATAGATTTTCTTCTTGTTTTACATCTTCGGATAGTAACTGGTGAAGAGCCTATCAAACAAATGAAAAAGAAAAAATTATTCATAACTTTTTTTTTTGTACAAAAACAGTAATTAGTAAAAAGTCTACCAAGGAAAAAACATTTTTAGGCGATTAATTTTATAAAGAAAACCGTTTTTTAGGCGATTAATGGGAATTTGTAGGAATTACAACATAAATCTTGCAAATTTTGAATTATTGAGTAACCTCCCCCCTTTTTTTTTCAAGATTATTTTCAAAATCTTTTGGATTTTTTTTTTTTTTTAGATTTTCAAAATCTTTTGAATCAAAAGAGGTGGTGAAAATTTGAAAAACAGAAACTTTAGGACAGATCCTTATTGAACTTTGCTGGAATAACCTGGCAGCACAAACACTGTTGAGGCCATCACTATTGTTCAGTTGAAGTCAGCTCCTCTTGGATCTTCTAAAGCTCTGCTTGATCTGCTCTCAGCCACAAACCCAAACCAAAAATTTTCCTAAAACTAACTGACTCCTACATTTATCGACTCAGAATCAGAAATTCTTTGTCCAGTTTTTTGTCTAAAAGTGACCGATAAGCTGAAAATGACTCGCCCCCATGATCACCCATTCCACTTCCGACCATCCTCGTGTGCTTTGGTGAACTGTTTCTAACTATTGTCATGACTTATTTTATCAATCATTTTTATTTTAACACACAAAAAAAAAAAAAAAAAAAAAAAAAAAAGTTTAAGAGTCATAATTCAGCTAAATAATTCTGTTGTACTTGATGTTTGCATAATTGAAAGTATGACGCCTAAGTACACATAACTCAAACAGTCATGCAAACCTTACCACTAAAAGCCTGTCCTTTGGTCTTGACCAGTAAGGGTTCAACGTTAAGCAGTCCAATAATGCTGTGACAGCGGCTTCGTAGTTATGCATCTCGTGAAGAATACAACCTTTGCGATAATAACCCTGCAACAAAAATAAAGAATGTGATGGATATAGAAAGTATCAAAACACAGAAGAAATGGAAGGTAATTAGGAGGGAGAGATATATATAAAGAGAAAGAGAGAAAGAGAGATAGAGATCGTATGGAGCCAGAGAGATAGAGATTGTATGGAGCCAGAGAGAGAGAGAGAGATTGTATGGAGCCAGAGAGAGAGAGAGAGATTGTATGGAGCCAGAGAGAGAGAGAGAGATTGTATGGAGCCAGAGAGAGAGAGAGAGATTGTATGGAGCCAGAGAGAGAGAGAGAGATTGTATGGAGCCAGAGAGAGAGAGAGAGATTGTATGGAGCCAGAGAGAGAGAGATTGTATGGAGCCAGAGAGAGAGAGATCGTATGGAGCCAGAGAGAGAGATCGTATGGAGCCAGAGAGAGAGATCGTATGGAGCCAGAGAGAGAGATCGTATGGAGCCAGAGAGAGAGATCGTATGGAGCCAGAGAGAGAGATCGTATGGAGCCAGAGAGAGAGAGAGAGAGAGATCGTATGGAGCCAGAGAGAGAGAGAGAGATCGTATGGAGCCAGAGAGAGAGAGAGAGATCGTATGGAGCCAGAGAGAGAGAGAGATCGTATGGAGCCAGAGAGAGAGAGAGATCGTATGGAGCCAGAGAGAGAGAGAGATCGTATGGAGCCAGAGAGAGAGAGAGAGAGAGAGAGAGAAATTGGATGGAGCCAGAGAGAGAGAGAGAGAGAGAGAGAAATTGGATGGAGCCAGAGAGAGAGAGAGAGAGAGAGAGAAATTGGATGGAGCCAGAGAGAGAGAGAGAGAGAGAGAGAGAGAGAGAGAGAAATTGGATGGAGCCAGAGAGAGAGAGAGAGAGAAATTGGATGGAGCCAGAGAGAGAGAGAGAGAGAAATTGGATGGAGCCAGAGAGAGAGAGAGAGAGAGAGAGAAATTGGATGGAGCCAGAGAGAGAGAGAGAAATTGGATGGAGCCAGAGAGAGAGAGAGAAATTGGATGGAGCCAGAGAGAGAGAGAGAAATTGGATGGAGCCAGAGAGAGAGAGAGAAATTGGATGGAGCCAGAGAGAGAGAGAGAAATTGGATGGAGCCAGAGAGAGAGAGAGAAATTGGATGGAGCCAGAGAGAGAGAGAGAAATTGGATGGAGCCAGAGAGAGAGAGAGAAATTGGATGGAGCCAGAGAGAGAGAGAGAAATTGGATGGAGCCAGAGAGAGAGAGAGAAATTGGATGGAGCCAGAGAGAGAGAGAGAAATTGGATGGAGCCAGAGAGAGAGAGAGAAATTGGATGGAGCCAGAGAGAGAGAGAGAAATTGGATGGAGCCAGAGAGAGAGAGAGAGAGAGAGAGAGAGAGAGAGAGAGAGATTGGATGGAGCAGGAGAGAGAGAGAGCAGATAAGGAAAGAGAAACAGATAGTGAGAGTGCAAAAAAGAGATAGGAAACTAAAAGAAAGCTTGATACAATTAAAAAATAAAAAAAAAATAATAAAAAAAAAAACTAAAATTAAAACTTTTTTTTTTACCTTCGACCACGTTGGTTGCATTTCAACAACTTTTTCTGCATCTTTCAAAGCCAGATTGTACTGCTCAAGGCTGGAATAGGCCAAGCTGCGGTTACTCAGGACAAGGTGATATGATGGAGCTGAAGAACGAACACATTTCATAGATTAACTTCAAAATTAACGTAGAATTATAAATTTTTAAACAAAGAAAAGAAAAAGCTGAAACAGATATTCTTAACATATCATCCATTCAATGTTCACATCCAGTGATGGAAATCTTATTTTAAATGGCAAAAATCAAAATTTATACATCCGCAGCATAAGATTATGCGTACTATGCACATTACCTTAAAGATCAGGGGTGAGAGAAAAAAATTGAAGAAATGGAAGAGAAAGGAGGGTTATGCAAGAGTTGATAATAGGCATATTAGGAGAAAAAGCCAAAATGGGAGGTGGATGGAAAGATAGACAGATTAGGGTTAGAATTAGTATGAATATAGTAAGCGAGTCACCGAGTTAGATGGGAAGCAAGTAAAATGTAACTTGTTGTTTGAGGCGGAAAGGGAAAGTTGAAAGCTGTGTGTAAGGATGATTTGGTTGTTTGTTTTTTTTTTTTTATGGTATATCAACCTCCTTTTAGAGTTATTTAATGCTGAATACAGTGATTGTTTTGAAAAGTTTTTATGTTTCAAGTTATTTATATATCTTCAAATATTTATCCATGGTGTTTGGTTTGATTGTTTTGCAGAGAAAAGAAATTGTTTTTGTCTTTGATTTTTCAAAATAAGATTGAGTTTTGCAAAAGGAAAAATACAAACAAAAAATAAAAAACAATAGTATCCACATTTGGTACATTTTAGGTCAGGATTGATTGGTTGTTTTTGTTTTACGGCATATCAACCTTTTTCAGGTTATTTAATGCTGAATCTAGTTATTTTGAGGAACGATTTTTAATGGAGTATATTTTTTTATGTCAGATTCTATTTAACCCATAGTTGGGACCCTAACAGGTACTACCACTCTGGGTCAGAGTGGACCTGGGAGCAATGGCAATTAAAGGGTGGCTCTACACTCCCCAAAGCCCGCAAGGTGGGGCCTCAACATCGGATATAGTTTTAGGTCATATCCAGGACCTTTAGGTCAGGAAGTCAGTATCTTCAGACGACCCGATCTGATAAGACCAGAATGGAAACTATGACTAACTATTGTTCTTGAATTTGCAGTATTTTTCACTATGCTTTTGTGTAACCTGCATCTGATGTGAGAAAGAGGTGTTAAATGAAGAATAGATGGTGTAGGTCAGAGTGAGAGGGATGAGAGGGTCCAGTAGACTATAGAGAAACTGATAGGATTATATATAACTGCAGATTTTGCTTGCTTTCTTGCTCGCATCTTATCTTCGCCGATCAGACGATTTCATCTTTTAAAAAATGGGATGACAGGTGAATATATATATATATATATATATATATATATATTCACCTGTCATCCCATATATATATATATATATATATATATATATATATATATATATATATATAAAGGGCTCTATGAACAAATTTATCTTTAGTCGACCTTTGAGAACTAAATATTTTCATTTACTAGCCAAATAAAAAAGTTACTAGCCAAACCTACATGGTTTTTGGAATATGACATCTTCGTTCTGTGATGATTATGTGCATAAGTTTATTCAGTGTTTTTTTTTAATAAGTGTAATTCTAAATATACAACAAATTTTATGTTGATACTTGAACATTCTAATTTCTTCAGATATTTTTTTAAACAGCCTTCGTTACAAAAAAAAAAAAAAAAAAAAAAAGTATATTGTTCAATTAAACTTTTATTGTTTACATAATTTAACTTTATTTTTTTTTTAATACAACGAACAAAGTTGAAAAGATATTTTTCACTCAGTAGTGAGCTTTGGAAGATTGTCAGTGAAAGAAATACAATCGCCAAAAGATAAGCGTTTCATTATTTCTAGTCGCCATTTTGAAATATCACTTGCAAATGCGACTGTTTCACTCACAATGTAGAGCCCTGATATATATATATATATATATATATATATATGAAAAAAAAAAGGGGGGGACAAAATTTAGAAAGGTATACATAAATAGAGTTCAAAAGTCAGATCATTTAGAAAAGTAAAGAAAGCTGACCTGCACAGGTATTTAAAAATTTATATTAGTGTTGGGATGATTAATCAGAATCGGGAATCGGGAAAATTGGGGTATCGAAAAAATGTGCACATATTTTCTGATGCCAAAATGATTCTTCTGATTGTCTCTTATTTGAATGGGTTTAAAGCAAAGTCTTCCTTTGCTGGTAATAATGATAAAATAAATATTTATAGATTTTTAATTACTAGTAACAACTAAAATCGAGAGAAGATCACCCGCAAGTGTATTTTTTTCATTTAGGAAAATATCTGCACATTTAGCATTTTGCGTTTTTATGGTAATCAGGGAAAATAACTATAGTTAAATATTTAGAGATTTATAAAGAATCAGAATCAGGAATTTAGTACAGAATCGGCAAATATATTGGGATCATCCCATCACTAATATATATATATATATATATATATATATATATATATATATATATATATATGTGTGTGTGTGTGTGTGAATGAATTACGGCATAACCACATTAACACCGGTTCTTGTGAACAGGTGAATTATATATATATATATATATATATATATGTTACAGTTTTTAAAAGGGTAAGTGAAATCATGAGAATTTGAGGGAAGATGGATGCAGGGAGAAAAACAATAGACACTAAAAATAGTCCAAAGACTAAAATAAAAAAATGTAAAAAATTTTATTTTATTTTTATTTTTTTTTTTACTTTAAAAAATTTTTTTTTATCCTTTTAAAAACTGTAATAAAATTTTTTACCACAAAAACTTTTTAAATATATATATATATATATATATAAAACTTGGTGAGTTAGAAGAAGAGAGTAAATTCAATTCTAGAAGAGGAGACTTATCGGGATAATACAAAGCTTAACAAATTTCAATGGAGCTTATATAGGAAACAATAAGAATGGAAAATGACGTCACAAAAACTATATATTGGTATATATAGAATTAGTCATTTATTTAATAAGGATATACAAACATTTAATTGGGGAATAAAGGGGACTCTTTATACCAAGGTATTTCAAATCCTAACTCTTCTCATCAGAAGAGTAGAGAAGATGTGAGCTAACATAATGGAGATGTGACGTCTAGGGAGGAATTCATCAGGAATGAAATTAGCAAATAAATAAAATTATTGATGTTATTTGGGGGAACTATATTGAACTCTAAGATAAAGGAGGAGCGTATCAAATAAAGTGTAATGTAAAAAGGTATATAGGGTTTCTATCATAGTCTTGAAGAATGTGGGTAGTTTACATGTTTAAACTTAAGGGGAAGATACAGGGTAGGTTGGGTGGTGGTTCTATTTTATCCATATGTAAGATGTGTAGTATCTATGGAGAGGGTTTACGTTAAAAGGTATTTTATCAACAGAAGTGACCGAGATCACAACAGCACTTATCACCCAACTAAATGAATCATTATATATATATATATATACACACACACGCATATATAGTTTTTGTGACTTCATTTTCCACTTATCGTCTCCTATATATATATTTTTTTTTATAATTACATGGGAGTCACCATTTATCAAGACCCGGAGGCCACTCGAGGATAAGGTTTATTGCGAGCACAGTAATCAATCGGAAAACATTGTAGTAATGGATATTTGATAAATTGGATTACTTAAGTTTCAGTATAGTCAGGTGAGAAACGGGCAATCGGCAGAGTTTCACAGGCACGCAGTTCTAAGAAAGAAGTTTTGTTCATGGAATCTACGTTTTGATTTAGGGACAGATAAAAAGTGGTGGAAATTATTGACAATGGCTTCAGCTGGACGGATGTTTTTCATGAAAGATTGACGAGGGGGGGGGATCAGAGATTAGAGCTTAGAAGAGTACTTGCCATGAAAATAACGATAAAACAAAGACAGGCTCGCAATGTCTCTTCGGTGGGAGAGAGATTGCGGGGAGGAGAAAAGGGCATCCCCCACTAAGATACGAAGGTCAATCCTAGAAGCTTGTCAAAACATGGAGCCTCCCCAAGACAAGAGCCATCTATTTCAATTGATGCCACATGGGGACAAGGATCACGCATGCAAATGCTGCAACACTATTCTACTATTGGCAAGAATAGTGCAGTCCTGGTGGTGATTATCAAAGAAGTACCTGCTCCCAAATTTCTTGAATTTGCAATAACGGGGTTCAGCAGATAGTGGGCAGAAAGGGTCATCACCGCACTAACTGAGAGTAAGCGAGGAAAAATCAGACTTGAAATGACTTGTTCAAAGATTGACCTCAAGCATATTAAAACGAAGGATCAAATTTCATTGAGAAAGTCACTTGCTACTGTCATGACCCATTTTTTTTTTTTTTTTTTTTTTTTTTTTACAAGGGAGTCACCACTTTGTGACACTATGTTCATCGATGGTGAGATGGGAGGATGGGGATAGGAAATGAAGAATAGATGACAAAAGAAAAGGAAGTAGGTTTAGCGAGTAATAAAAGAACCTATCAATAGACAATGGATAGGAATTTGTTGTTAACACAGACAAAGAGACATAAAGGGTAGGCTTAATTTAGGGTGTGGCTAATGGCGATAACAAAAGGACTGAACAATAAACTAAGGATTAAACAATAGGAACAATACTTGGCAGGGAGGGGGGCTCAGTCAGATGTTTAGTCAGTTGAGGCCTGAACTATGAGGTGAACAGTTGGAGTTTGAACTCTACTGAAGAAGGATCATAGTTTGGACCAGATCGACAGCCCTTGAACAGACAGATGAATTAATAAACTAACTGATTTAGGGTTTAAATCAGGGTGTGACTAATGGCAATAGCAAAAGGATTGAGTAATGAGCCAAGGGACAGTTGGTATCCAAAATGCACCGAACGTTGTGGGTGAAGCTGTCAAAACTGATATTGCCGGAGGTGAATAGACCAAGTAATTGACCCCCACAGAGGTCGGGTCGAAACACCTGCTAGGGAACAGGTAATACACATATATACAAGAAACGAGGCACAAGCCAGCAGTTAGAAAGCGATATTAGATGAGACTGCTATTGAATCCGCCCCCTCTTGTTTCTCCTCTCCGTCTACAGCTTGGGTGCGTGCACATAAGGCAAGAAATAAAATGATGTTTTTATATTTTCTTAACAAACGAATTATTTTCTGGCTGATGAGAAATGACCAGCGTTCACCGCGGCTACATCACAAAACTAACAAGAGAAAGATGGAGATAGAAGTCCTGTTACCTACCTTCCACCAAAGCCTGCGTGAATATTCCAATGGCTCCTCGATAGTCCTTTCTTTGCATATGCTTCTTGCCATCCTGCCGCATCTGTTCGGCAAGGCAGTGTTTGGGGAAGACCTTTGTAATCAAGTTATGAAGCAGTGTGGTGGACGGACATCTTTTGCGGTCAAGAATGCAATCGGTGATTCCACACAACCTGCACACCCATGTTTCGTCATTCTGAAGGCACTTGTGGCAAAACGTATGTCCGCAAGACAAAGTGGTTGGTTTATACAAAACTGCTTTACACAGGTAGCACCTATGAGAGAGAAAAAAGGGGACAAAATTTAGAAAAAAATTCAAAAGTCTGATCATTTAAAGCAGGCATGCACAAGGACTTAAAAATTCATATATATATATATATATATATATATGTAGATTGTAGTTTGCTTGAAGCATTGTTGAAGAAAATTATAAGGTAAAATTAAAAGCCAAGAACAATGCGAGATTTTTTTTTTATATAGAGTAAAATTAAATGAAAACAAGAAATAAATTTCTTTTTTTTGTTGTTTGTTTTTTCTTTTTCACACAAATTTTAACTCTAAACAACAGTAAATTTTTTTTTTTCCTGTTGTATTCAATGGTGTTATAATTCTCAATATATTTCAGACCGATAAGTCCTTTTTCAAGAGAAGACAGCGGAAGAGTGTTCAAAATTGGAAAAGTACTCTGTAGCTGCTTTTTCAATTTTGAACACTCTTCCGCTGTCTTCTCTTGAAAAAGGACTAATAGGTCTGAAATATATTGAGATTTATAACACCATTGAATACAACAGGAAAAAAAAAAAAAAAAAGAATTTACTGTTGTTTAGAGTTAAAATTTGTGTGAAAAAGAAAAAACAAACAACAAAAAAAAAAAAGAAATTTATTTCTTTTGTTTTCATTTAATTTTACTCTATATAAAAAAAAAATCTCGTATTGTTCTTGGCTTTTAATTTTACCTTATATATATATATATATATATATATATATATATATATAATGAAATCAAAAGGATGTAGTGCTTACCTGATATACGCAATGGTAAACTTCAATTTAACATAAATACCACTGTTTATATATAGATAATTTAATCCCAACTGCATAAAAAAAGCTCAATATGCAATAGAGAGTAGAGCTTATAAGAGAAAGAAAATTAAAACTGTAAGTTGAACTTTACAATCAAAATTTATTGTTCGACTGAATACTCCAAAAACAATTTACAAAGTCCTTATTCTGCATAGTTTCAAAGAATGCTATTCTTGCTATTCTTCTCGTGAGAGGACAGAAAGAAATCAGCAAATTATATTTGTAGCAATGCTAGAATTTGCTAGTTATAGCATTTTATGTGCGGCTTGTTTTTATATTTTTATACACATTCAACATTTTTTTGCTTGTTTTTCTTAACAATTTATGACAACAATAAATTGCGGTTTCCCTTAATGCTATAACCAACAAATTCTAGCATTGCTACAAATATAATTTGCTGATTTCTTTATGTTCTCTGATGAGAATAAGAATAGCATTCTTTGAAACTATGCGGAATAAGGACTTTGTAAATTATTTTTTGGAGTATTCAGTCAAACAATAAATTTTGATTGTAAAGTTCAACTTAGTTTTAATTTTCTTTAAAATACAGTACAGTATATAATACACATGTATATAATCAAATAACATAAATAACACTGTAAGTCAGGGCAAATATCGTAACCACGTAACAAGGGTTCAGAAAAAACATTGCATTCCACATCGTAACATGAAAAAAAAAAAAAATGTATCCTAGGGCCACTATATCCCAGGGTTCTGCTGTAATAATATGTGATCATTGTTGTAATGGTTGTGAGAAAGGAATTCAGTAATTTCAACCTGCAGTGATCGTTCAATGAAGAAAGAAGTCAGCGAAACATTAAAAAAAAAGGGAACATTCAAAAGAAACAGGAGGAAAAAAGAATATTGTCTACCAAGAGGTGCTAGACTGAAGGATTAAATTAAAGACTATCTTTTACTATGTGATTTTAATGTTTGTATTGAACTATGTAGCACAATATTACTTTCTAAGTATTTATTAGTACTTATTAATTTATCTCATTAGAATCAATTCTATATTTCAAATACAGACACTATTTTCATAGAAATGTTATTAAACTCATTTGTTGCGTGTTATTGGTTTTTCTGTTAAAAAATAAATAAATAAAAAAACTAATTTTTTTTGTGCTAATCCAGAAAAATATCAGCTTTATGAAAACATTTATTAATTCAATATAATTCTCATTCCGTGGAATTTCTATGGGTCCAATATGCTTGTGAGAGAGATGTGAATTTGAAAGGAACCAGGCCATTGCTTGATATTATTATCTGAATAGGCAATTAAAGTAATCCCCTGCAACTTAAAAAAAAAAAAAAAAAAAAAAAAAAAAAAAGGAGAAAGGTGTTTATAAATGAAATCTAATCACACTAATGGTCAACATGTACACTGCAAACAAGATCCCTTTTTCAATTTGTGTTTTATATATATTAGTGATGGGACGATTTTAATATCCCCCCCCCCCGATTCCGATACAATTACAGATTCCGATTCTTTATAAATTTCTAATTATTTAACTATAAAAGTGTTATTTGTCCCGATTATTGTAAAAAAAAAAAAAAAAAAAAAAAAAAAAATCCTAAATGTGTCTATATTTTCACAAACGTAAAAATGCACTTGCGGGGAGGGTATCTAGAGATTTTAGTCTTACTGGAAGTTTAAATCAATAAATATTTATTTTATTATTACTGTCAGTGGTGGAAGATGTTTCTTAAACCAAAATCAAATAAAAAAAGATAATTTAAGGAATCGGTTTTGGCATCAGAAAAGAGGCTCAAATGTTTTCAATTCTGATAACGACAAACCAAAAAGCTCCGATTTTTCTGATCCAATTAATCATCCCAACACTAATAATATATATATATATATATATATATATATTTCCACAGCCAAACAACGTCGCAGCTCACAAGAGCCATGACAGCCAACAAACTGGAAGTCCAAAACTAGAGTTTCGCCCTCATTTCGGTTCATCAGTTAGACATATACGAACCTGGGATTCGAAACCCGAGCCTCTTGCATACGAGGCAAACACTCTGCCAACTGAACAAACGCCGCACACAAGGAAGTCTATTAACTAACAAAGATCAAGCAAACCGCGACAAAATCCAACTGTGGAATGGCCCTACTTTATATAAATTTTTTGGTCCTTGAAACTACAAGTTAAAGTTTTGCTCCAGTCCCAAAAATGAAACGACCCACTCAGCCAAAAATAACCTGTTTATTTCCCCTTGCTCTTAAGAGAAATGGGAATATTGCACTTTAGTTAGCCTTGTTTGCACTGACGACGATACATGCATGCAACTCTATACCTGCAATTTCAACTGCTCGCCTTACCCCAAACGCATGTTTTGAACATGCATTCTTTTTCATCTTCTTATGGACCATATTGAGATTCTAATGTCCACCTCAAGAGCATGAAGCTACAGTCCGCAGCAAATGTTTACATAGATGAAGCCAACAGAGACACAAACACTGTATACAAGTAACTTGTTAGATACAAGGATGGTTAGAGAGAGAAAAAAAAAATATAGTCATGTTGACAAGTTTTACCTTAAAAGAAATACAATAACATTTGCAATAAGAGACAAGTAAAAAAAAAAAAGAAAAAAAAAAAGAAAGTGTGGTGGTGTTAACAAATGATTCTATTTTAAATTTTGGAAACAAATTATTTAAACTTTTTTAATACGTTCTTCAGTTTAATTTTATTTTGGTTTTCCGAAACAATACTATTAAAAAAACAACAAACAAAAAAAAAAAAATCTATTAAAAGAATCTATTATAAATTTCATTTCTATACATTCTAATATATTTCTGTTATTTTATGGACCTAACCGATAACTGCCTCTAGTGACCCTAGATGGTATAAAAGGAAATTTTTATGGTGTCTGAATAATTTAACGCGTATTGAAACTTTTTTTTTTTTTTTTTTTTTTTTTACATGATAGTCATCATTTATCAAGGCCTTGAAGCCACTCGGGGATAAGGGTTATTGCGTGTACAGTAATCAATGGGATAATATCGTAGTAATTATTAGTAATGGAGATTTGATAAAGTGTCTTACTTAAGGGGGGGGCGGTTCATCAGGAATTTGTTTATGTTGGACTTGAAAACATCCAAGTTGTTGTCAGGTGGGAAACAAGCAAACGGAAGAGAATTCCACAGGCGTGCACTTCTAAGAAAGAAGCTTCGTTCGTGGAATCTACGTTCTGATTTAGGCACAGATAGAGAGGGGGGAAAATTATTGACAGTGATTTCAGCTAAATGGGTGTGTTTTGTGAAAGATTGGCGAGGGGCGACCAGAGATTGGAGCTCAGACAAGCACTTGCCATGGAAATAATGATAAAACAAACACATGTTCGCAACATCTCTTCTGTGGGAGAGAGGCTGCAGGGAAGAGAAAAGGGCATCCCCCACTAAGCTACAAAGTCTATTTTGTACTCTGTCAAGGCAGGATAGGCTGTTTTTAGCAACTCCTGTCCATGTCCATCGCCAAACCGGAAATAATGCTAGTCAATCGAAAAGAGGGGATTATTTTTGAAAATATCAGCGAAAAAAAGCGACCCCTCTATGTAGAAAAGTGTCTAGTTTAAGGTGAAGGTGAAGGAATTAATGTTTTTAGGCAATTTTTTTATATTTGTTGTCCGAAGGATACCGATCTTGTGAAAATCTGTTGCCTCAGTCAAAAGCTTTAGGCAGACATACAAACATACATTTAAACAGACAGGTGAGATTTATATTATAGACTAGTGGGGAGTACCCAGCGTTGCCCGGGTGTTTGGAGGTGTGTGTGTAAAAAAAAAAAAAAAAAAAAAAAAAAAAGTTAAAAGAAAAATATTTCAGTAGGAAGGTAGGATTGAACCCTGAAGCCTTGACGAGAAGGTGGAAACGAAAGGGGAAAAAAAGCCAGTCACCTCCGCCAGGAGGGAGAGAAACTGATAAGGGCGTTATATGAAGGTTTATGAAGCGAAATAAACAGGTGCGAGGAAGTGGCGTGGTGTCTGACCTAGTTTTGCATTGCAAGCCAGATCATTCGCTTTTGCTTTTCGAAGACACGGCGAGCTGATAAAATTCGGACTAATTAAATACACACATGACCCCCATTAAGTGGTAGTTATTATGCTTTTGACACGATATAAAAAGTTTTAAGTATGAGCGAGCCTACCCAGAAGGCCTGGGAAGAAAGCCTTTCGCGGACATACGCAGAAAAGCGAACATGCATACATACATACACACACATATATAGATTATGTAACAGATCAAATAAAATATAAGCTTATGTAAGTAATGTCAGCCTTTACATAGCGTAACCTTTATTTAATCTGATAAAAATAAAAATTGTCTTGTGGGGTTGGGCAATAAATTAATCAGTATGAAAAAGAGGTTATGGTGGTGTATGGGTTAAGTTGGGTTTTTTTTTTCATCCGAATAACCATAAAATCAGTGTCAATCTCACACAATACATGTAGATGGCCACTATATTTTATCAATATTGCTCAGTTTACTTTTTTCAAGCAGTATTCATCTTAGGCGGGTTGAACCAACTTCCCTAACAAGCAGGCACCCAGTCGCATGTATATTCTGGTCAGGGGAGACAACAATGTTTAGTTTTTGCAGGAAGGTATCAACGTCATATATACAGCACCTAGTATTACCAAATGATCACCCATCTGGTACTGACCAGACTCAACGTTGCTAAATTTTGGTTATTTAACGAGATCTGGTGTGTCAACGTAATTATTCTGTTTACTTTAATCTCAACTGACTGACATATTTTAAAATAACACATTTTAAACGGACAATATTAATGTGTCAGGAAGTGGGTGATCATTTTATATTAAATTTTTTTTTTTTTTTTCATTTATTTACCACCAACTTTTTCAGGCTGCTTATATGTAATCATATCAATCTCAGAATCATATCAATCTCAGAATCATATCAATCTCAGAATCATATCAATCTCAGAATCATATCAATCTCAGAATCATATCAATCTCAGAATCATATCAATCTCAGAATCATATCAATCTCAGAATCATATCAATCTCAGAATCATATCAATCTCAGAATCATATCAATCTCAGAATCATATCAATCTCAGAATCATATCAATCTCAGAATCATATCAATCTCAGAATCATATCAATCTCAGAATCATATCAATCTCAGAATCATATCAATCTCAGAATCATATCAATCTCAGAATCATATCAATCTCAGAATCATATCAATCTCAGAATCATATCAATCTCAGAATCATATCAATCTCAGAATCATATCAATCTCAGAATCATATCAATCTCAGAATCATATCAATCTCAGAATCATATCAATCTCAGAATCATATCAATCTCAGAATCATATCAATCTCAGAATCATATCAATCTCAGAATCATATCAATCTCAGAATCATATCAATCTCAGAATCATATCAATCTCAGAATCATATCAATCTCAGAATCATATCAATCTCAGAATCATATCAATCTCAGAATCATATCAATCTCAGAATCATATCAATCTCAGAATCATATCAATCTCAGAATCATATCAATCTCAGAATCATATCAATCTCAGAATCATATCAATCTCAGAATCATATCAATCTCAGAATCATATCAATCTCAGAATCATATCAATCTCAGAATCATATCAATCTCAGAATCATATCAATCTCAGAAGAATTTCATTGTTATTTTTCAGTACTAGACTTAAAATGCATCAAACATTGATGTTTTTGTTTTTTTATCCTTTCCCTTTGCAAAACTCAATCATGTTCTGAAAAGTCAAAAACAAAATTTTCCTCTCCAAAACCAGCAAACATGTAAATATTTGAAGCTACAAAGAAATTAAGCATAAAAGTCCCCCCCCCCTCCCTCACGGGGGGGGGGCTTTATGCTTTATGGGGACTGTATTAATTAAGCTGTAATGAGTTGATATGCCATAAAATAACAGAACCAAACTCAAATATTTGTAGGGGAAAAGATGAAAATGAAAAAAAATGAAAACGATGAAAAAAATGAAAACAAAGATGAAGAAAACAAAGATGAAGAAAACAAAGATGAAGAAAACAAAGATGAAGAAAACAAAGATGAAGAAAACAAAAACTAAAGTAAATAAAAAAATAAAAAATGAAGAAAATAAAAAACGAAAAAAAAAAAATGAACGAAATAAAAAAAATAAACAAAATAAAAAAAATAAACAAAATAAAAAAAATGAACAAAATAAAAAAAATGAACAAAATAAAAAAAATGAACAAAATAAAAAAAATGAACAAAATAAAAAAAATGAACAAAATAAAAAAAGTGAACAAAATAAAAAAAAATGAACAAAATAAAAAAAAATGAACAAAATAAAAAAAATGAACAAAATAAAAAATGAACAAAATAAAAAAATGAAGAAAATAAAAAAATGAAGAAAATAAAAAAATGAAGAAAATAAAAAAATGAAGAAAATAAAAAAATGAAGAAAATAAAAAAATGAAGAAAATAAAAAAATGAAGAAAATAAAACTAAGTGAAAAAAGATAAAAAGGAAATAAATAAGTAAAAAAGCAGAAAATATCAAATTCACTTTATTTTCTAGAAGATTACTCACAAGGATCCAATATTTAAAGTTATATAATTGCTCACGACTATCACATAAATTTTTAAACAAATCTATTCAAGCAATTTTCGTTCATGGAAAGAAAAAGTCCTAATGTTTGGACATTCATTATCTGTTAACAATCAAGTCTGCTATTAAAAATCAATAAATTCAGTTTGATAAATAGAATGTGTCACAGAATAAAATCTCACACACACACACTTATATAACAGCCTATTTTGGTTACATAACATATTCAACGCACCCTAACAATAACAAATTATAATTACGATGCTAAAAAAAATACAATCTATGAAAGCAGCACATGAAATAATGACGTGTCGTCGTCGTTGGAACTTGTAGGAGTTCTGTTATGTAAACAGCGTTACGTAACCAGGAAACTTTCATTGTAGAAATTGCCAGAAATGGTCATTTTTTTTTTTTTTTTTTTTTTTGTATCTTGAAAGTTTGCTGTTTTGGGGCGATTTATAAAAAAATAAAATAAAATAAAATAAAGGTGAACCATACGTTGGAAAACCAGAGAGAATTCCAGGATTAATGGGAAACTAATAAATTCTTTACAAAGATACATTTTTTTTTCTTACCATTTTCTTTTTATGATTTATAAATTGTATACCACAATCTATATTATAAAAGTTAACATACGCGTGTCTGGCTTGCTTCAATAATTATTTTTGCAAAATTATTTTTATTAGCAAAAAGAGGGGGCTTAATCTTAACAGTTTGTTTGTTTGTTTGTTTGTTTTGTTTTACGGCATATCAACCACTTTGGGGTCATTTAATGCCGAAAGGTTCGTTATGTTGTGTTAAATATTGGTTTGTTCTTCTTAAGGTTTTTTTTTTTTTTTTTTTTTTTTTTTTGGGGGGGGGGGGTCTTTCCTTATATTTTTGAGTATATTTTAGTTTCTTTCAGAAAATTGATAATTTTTTGGGGATCAATCTTGTTTAATATTGTTTTCAGATTTTTTTCTTGGTAATACTTTGTTCGGATTTGTTCAAGGTCAATGCAGTTTGTCAGTATATGGTGTATTGTGTAGGGTTCTTGACACGTTATACAGTTTGGTGTCTCCTCCCCTTTTAGTAGATGTGAGTGGGTGATGTGAGTGTGACCTATTCGCAGTCTGGTCATTACTACCTCTTCCTTTCTTGTTAACTTTTTGGTGTCTCTCGTTCCAATATTTGGTGTTATTTGGAATAGTTTGTTTTTGGTGCATGAGCTCCAGTTTTCTTGCCATTTTCTCTTCAAAAATGTGTTTATTTTAGTCTTTAGGTCTGTATAGGGGATTTTTCCACTTATGTGGTTTTGTTGCAGAGTTTCCTTTGCTGCCTTATCTGCTTGTTCATTCATGTATATGCCGATATGGCTTGGTATCCAGCAAAAGATAATGTTTTTTTTTATGGTTATGGCATCTATTTTGTTTAGCAATTTTGTAATAAGTGGATTTGTCATTTTTTTTTCTTTTAGAGATATGAGTATTGAAAGTGAGTCAGTAAATATGATATATTTTTGATGGTCATCATTGGTTATTATATTCAGTGCCAAATCTATGGCTGTTGCTTCTGCGCTGAAAATAGAAGATTCGTTTGGGAGCCTTTTCTTTAGTTTTATTTTTTTGTGGATGGCTGCGCATCCTACTTTATCTCCATCTTTTGATCCGTCAGTGTAAATTTGTGTATATTCTTTGTATGTATTCTGGATGATAAGTAGTTCTTCATGGAAGGTTGATGGGTGGGTTTTCGTTTTGGGATATTTATTTAATTTTAATATTATGTGTGGTTGTTTGATCATCCAGGGTGGAGTTTTTGATTTGTTATATTTATGTATTTTTGTAATGTCCATTTGGGCTTCTGTGAGAAGGTTTTTTATCCGGAGGCTGTAGGGCTTGATATCTTCTTTCTTGTTGAAGAGATGTGTGTATTGTGGGTGAAGGGTACATTGATATGCAGGATTTGTTGGACTTGATACCAGCTTTAGGTAATATTGTAGCGCTAACTTCTGTCGTCTTAGAATCAGTGGAGGCTCGTGGGCCTCTATATAGAGGCTTTCTACTGGAGAGGTTCTAAATGCTCCCAAGGCTAATCTTAATCCTTGATGGTGGATTGTATTTAGTTCTTTTATGTAGGACTTCCTTGCTGCTCCATAGATGAAGCATCCATAGTCCATTTTAGATCTGATTAGAGTTTGGTATAATTTTAATAATGTGACTTTGTCTGCACCCCAATCGGTGTGTGCTAGGACTTTGATCAATTGCATTGTCTTTTGGCATTTTGCTTTTAAATATTTTATATGCGGTATAAAGTTCAATTTTTTATCAAATATAATACCTAAATATTTATGTTGGTCGGTAAGTGGGATGTTCTTGTTATCCAGTTTCAGGTTGGGGTCGTGGTGGAATTTTCGTAATTTGCAAAAGTGGATGCATTTAGTTTTTTCCTCTGAGAATGTAAATCCATTTTCTATGGCCCATTTGTTTATTTTATTCAGACAGAGTTGTAGTTTGCGTTCGGCTGTTTGTATATATTTAGATTGGTAGTATATAAGTAGGTCGTCCACGTATAGGGCATTTTCAATTCCTGGGTCTATGTTTTTTATGATATTGTTTATTTTAATGTTGAAGAGGGTGACAGACAGGATACTGCCTTGGGGGACCCCCATTTCTTGATCTTTTTGGACTGAATAAGTGTTGTCCATCCGTACTTGGAAGTTTCTATTTGTTAAGAAATTTCTGATAATTTCTGGCATTCTACCCCTAAGTCCTAGTTCATACAGGTCTTTTTGGATTCCGTATTTCCAAGCGGTGTCATACGCCTTTTGCATGTCAAAAAAAATTGCTATTAGATGTTCTTTTTTTGCAAATGCTTCTCTTATGCGTGTTTCCAGTTTTATTAAGTGATCGGTGGGGCTTCTATTTTTCCTGAAACCCGACTGGCTTTCTGTAATTAGATTTTTGCTTTCCAAGTACCAATTTAATCTTTCGTTAATCATTCTTTCAAAAGTTTTGCACAAACAACTAGTTAGTGCAATGGGTCGGTAGTTTGTTGGGTTTGTATGGTCTTTTTTTGGTTTGGGTATTGGGATTACTGTTGCCTGCTTCCAGTTTTTTGGAATGTTGTTAGTTATCCATATCTCATTGTAAATTTGTAATAAGTAGTCCAGTGATGGTTTTGGTAGTTTTTTGAGGAATTGATAATGGATCTCGTCGGGGCCGACTGCTGTATCGGGAGATTTGTTTATTGCCTCCTCTAGTTCTGCACTGTTGAATAATTGATTGTAGTTTTCTTCATTTTTTGATTTGAAGTTTATTTTTATTTTTTCTTCATTTTTCTTTATAGCTTGGAATTTTTTATTTTGGTTTTTTGATGATGAGTTCATTGAGAATTGTTCTGCTAATTTATTTGCGATATTTTGTTTGTCGGTAATCTTTGTGTTGTCGCATATAAGGTGTTTAATAGGGTTCTTTGTATTTTTTCCTGCTATTTTTCTGACCATCTCCCATACTTTTTTGGGTTTTGTGTTTTGATTAATTTTTGTTACATAATCTTTCCACGAGTTCCGTTTTGATTCTTTGATAGTTTTCCGTGCTTTGGCTTTGCTGTTTTTATAGGTGTCCAAATTTTCTTTCGTTGGACTGTTTTTAAATTTCCTTAGGTTTGCACGTCTGGCTCTTATAGCTTCTTTGCATTCTTTATTGTACCAGGGTTTGTTATATTTTGTAGTAGTGGAACTTTTTGGTATGTTCTCCTCGGCTATTGTGAGTAGGGTGTTGCTGAAATATGTGATGTGTTCTAAGTCAGGATTCGCTTCAGGTATTAATCTGTATTGACATGTATTTTGGAAATTTTCCCAATTTGCCTTTTGTAAATTCCAGCGGGGTGTTTTGTCTTCTGGCTTGGGATTCTCGTTTTCTATTATGATTGGGAAGTGGTCACTTCCGCATGCATCCTTATGTGTTCTCCAGCTATAATCCATGTATATAGTTGGGTCACATAGTGTTATATCGATTGCTGATAGGGTTCCCGTTGGTGGGTGCATATATGTATTCTCTTTGTTGTTGAGTAGGCATAGATCGTTTTGGTTAATTATTTTTTCTATGGTTTGGCCTCTTTTGTTGTTTTTTTTACTGCCCCACCATATATTATGACTATTGAAGTCTCCCAACAGTAGAAAAGGTTTAGGTAGTTGTTTGATTATATTGTTTAATTCAGTTTCGTTTATTGTTTCATTTGGTGGTATATAGAGTGAGCATAGGGTTATTGTTTTGTGTAGTGTTGCAGTTATTGCAACAGCTTGCATATTTGTTTTTAAGTTCACTTTGCTGTGTGGAATGTTTTCGTTTATCAGTATTGATGATCCACCGGTGGCTTTGCATGATAATTTGTTTATGTGGTTGTATATTGAGTAGTGTTTTATGTTAATTTTGTCATTTTCTTTTAAGTGTGTTTCCTGTAGGCAAATTATTGCAGGACATAAGGATTTGATAAGTATTTGCATTTCTTCGATATTAATTTTTAATCCTCTTATGTTCCACTGTAGGATTTTGTTAGTCATGGTTTATATTTTCTTTTGGTTTTGGACTGTTGGTGTTTATGTCTACGTCCATAGTTTCGATGTTAGTTTGGGTGTTTCTTTTGGAAGTGGATGGTCTGTTTCTTGTTTCTGGTGAGAGGCTTTTTTTGGGTTTTGGTCTGGGACTTTTAGATTTACTTTGTCTTGACTGTCTTTTTTGGCTATCAGTTTCAACTAGTTCAAATTTATTTTCATTTTCAATTAATACTAATTCTGTTTTTTGTTTGTCATTTTGTTTTTGGGGGGTAGTTTTTTTGTTGTTCTGTTCTATTTCCATTTTTTCTGTTGTTGTGTGTTTATTTTTAACATCTGTTTTTGTCCTTGTTTGTGACTTGGATCTTTCACGTTTTGATAATTGAGGAGGTTTCATTTCTTTAGGGATTGATTCCTCAATATTGATGGAAGTTTTTCTGATTTCCTTTGTTTCGTTTTCTTTTATACTGGGTTGTTCGTTTCTGACTTTTATTTGGCTGTTGGAGTTTATTTTCAGTTCTGATAAAAAAGATTTTAATTCTTCAAGTATGTTCTTTAGTTCTTTTGCTAGGTTTGCAATTTCTGGAGCAAGGTTTAGTTCATTGTAGTTGTACATTTTGTTTGCTTGTTGGGTTATTGTGGCATATGAGTTTTTGGTGCGATTTGTGACTTCTTTGCGGGCTTCTTGGAAGGTTATATTTTTTTGATATTTGATTGTTATTATTTCCTTCTCTTGATTATATATTTTGCACTGTTTTGAGTGAGAGTGGTGCTCTTCTTGACAGTTTGTGCATTTGGTTTTATTTGGACAGTCTTCTTCATCGTGGTCTGGGTTTTTTTCACTGCAGTTTCCACATGTGAAGAATCTTAGACATTGGTCTTTATTATGTCCAAACTTTTGGCAGTTGTAGCATTGTAAAGGTTTTGGGATGTATTGTTCTATTTTCGTTCTTTCATAACCTATATTGATGGTCTCTGGTATTTGAGGATAATTGAATGTTAATATATAAGTGTTTGTATATATTACCTCTCCTTTTTTTTTTAAATGTGATTCTTTTTACATCTGTGACCCCTTGGTTTTTTAGTTCTGTTTTGATTTCTTCTGTTGTGCAGACGGAGATTTCCTGGTTTTTTATGACTCCTTTGGAGTAGTTTAGTGTTTGGTGTGGATAAGCTTTGATGTTTGTTTCATGCAATTTTTGTAGTTGAAGTAGAGTTTTGGCCTGTTTTTTATTTAGTACTTCTACCAATATGGTACCATTCCTTAATTTTTTGACATTTTTTGGTGTTATTTTGCTTGATATTACCTTTTGGATAATGAAAGGTGACATTTTAGTTAACGGTATATTAGACGTTGCTTCTAGCACGATGAATCTTGGAAAGTTTGTATCTTCATTGTCGCTGTCAGAGTCAATTTCTGTGTGTGGTCTCTTGGATTTTTTGGTATTCATAATAATTTTTGAAAAATTCATCAGCCATGCTCCCCACCCTCCTCGGAGCCCCTTATGGGGAAGAACTATGAGGGGGTAAATCCCATTCGCCTCGGTTCTCCAGGGCTACATAGCTGGTATACTCAAACATGGGGAGGTTTCCAAGCATTCACAATATATGGTTATGCCCACCCAAGTATGGGATTTCCCTGTATTTTTATTATTCCTGATGGTTACCTTTTTCCCAGCTTGATTGACCCTTCAGCCATCGCTTATTAATTCAGTTTATTGTTTATGTTGAGTGTTAGTGTGTTTTTGTTTGGATTGTCTGAATTAGTGCTTGTCATGACCAACCGATTGATTGGATCGGGCCTATCCAACCTCCCGTCTAGCCTAGTAAGGGCCAAAGTGGTGTGTTGTAGTATCATGTTATTATTTCCTAGGCATGTTCCACTCAACCACCAGGATCCCGTTCTTAATGCATTACGGGTTGCCACCAACGGTCAACTGGTGGTCCCATTGAAGGATTTTTACCCTCTGCAGGGGGGCAGTTGGTATGTTCTATCGCCCTACCAACTAGGCAAAAAAAAAAAAAAAAAAAAAAAAAAAAAAAAAAAAAAAAAAAGGTGAGGAGGTGAAGGAAAAAGAAAACGAGGGAGGGGAGGGGGAGGAGAATGTTGTTTTTGTTTTCGCAGAACATGACTAAGTTTTGCAAAAGGGAATAAAAAAACAAAGACATCTATGTAGGTGCGTTTCATCTCAGGAAGTCAGTAGACAGCCTGATCTGGTAGCACCAGTAATCTTAACAGATAATAATGATAATAACTATGATGATAATGGTAAATATAATAATTATGATTATCATGGTAATAATAATAATTATAATAATAATGATGATAATGAAAATAATGATAAATGGTGATAATTATGAGAGTAATGATAAATGACAATAATAAATGGTAATGACCATAATAATGAAAATAATGATAGTAATACTGATAATGATAAATGGTAATGTGACATCACATAAAATAATGACAATAATAAAGACAACAATACTAGTAATAATAATAATATTAATAATAACACTGACAATAATAACTTCTACAAATTTCATTTTTCTGAGTAAAAAGATGGAAGCTTAATCTTAACTGAAAAATAAAATAAAAATTTCATTAAATATTTTCTTGCTTTGAATATTTTTTGTGACTAAAATAGCAATTCATCCATATACACACTGATTTTTTATTTGCAAATTCAGAAAAAAAGCAAAAGTAGATTATTTCATTGTTTAAGCAAAACTTATCTCATATATATTTGAAAAAATTTTACTTGTAAAGTTGTTTTTAATACGTGTTTGTTTGTTTTTTATGCAAATTTTATCTCAATTAGTTTTGCTTTTTTATCGTTTTTTTTGTTTTATTTTACAGCAAGACTTACCCCACATGTGACAATTGTTATTAATAAAAATAATTTAGTATTTCCTTCGGTCAACACCAGATAGCCTTGTTAGTTTACATAATCAAATACTCTCCATATTTTATATATATATATATATATATATTAGCAAGAACTGTTAACTGGCGTTGACCGGTGGTAGCATGTTTAATCAAGCTTTTAGAAAAGGAAGAAGAAATAACGGCTATTACCCTGTGTGTGAAAATATGTACACAGATGTGTACAAAAAGCTAACATGTACGGTATATTTAATGTGTAAATGAAAGCATTATTGGCTTTTGAACATGTTTCGATGTCTTAATAAGTTTGTAATTGGGGTATTTAATCTGAAATGATCGCCTAATCTAATAAGGGAAGCCATGTTTGGTTTAATATCTGGAGCGTTCTTTTTTGAATAAGGTTTCATTCATTCTGTAATGACTGAATATTTAGTTGCCAGTCAATAAGATTTTGTGAAATAGGGAAAAATCATTATTTTTTGGGATTGGAAAAATAAAAGATTATGGTATGCATATAAGTATATGAGCTAGAGAATCAGGGTGAAACCCCATATATAACCATAATTCAGAATACCTCCTGGTGTTGACTGGGAGTGGGAGTAGTACTTTTTATTTAGAGGGAAAAATAACAGCTGTTTCCATTGTATATCTTTGTGATCGTGATTATGTTTATCCTAGAATAGAATGAAGATTTTAATATAGCGGATAAATGTGTGTAAGACGGCATTCAAAAGTTGCATAATATACTGGCTAATAGTCTAGACATAATAAATTTGTATGTGGCATCTGTTGGAGCAAACCTAGTGTACTTTGGTCCAGAGAGGAATTTCTGCAATCAAATTATATATAGGATACAGACACTAGTGTAGTTATTTTTGTGTATATCCGTTAGAAGCGTTGAGTGAAATTTGAAGAATAAAACATGTATAAATACATTTGAAGCAAAAACTGCAACGCAAAATTTTTTATAAAATAAACAGGTGTTTATTTTTAAAGAAATATATTTCGGAGTAAGACTCCTTTATCAATCTTCTTTTTTTCTCTTCTTCCTCGACATGATGAGATCATATATATATATATATATATATATATATATAAAAGAGAAAGTTCAATTCCACAAAAAGAGACTCTCCTCAACCCCATTTCCTGCTACTCTGGACCCCCCCCCCACTTGTCTGTATCCCTTTCTTTTACACACCCCTAATAATTAGTATTAACAGTATTTTCATTATTATTATTAGTGGTGGTGATGGTGGAGGTAGTGGTAGAAGTATTGTTACTACTGCCTTTATTATTATTATTATTATTACTGCATTGTTTTTACCGTTTTATCATTATTGTAATCATCATTATAATTATTATTATCATCATCCCCATCATTGCTACCATAACCGCTACCATTATCTCCATTTTCACTGTTATTAACATTAACTTTGAATTTACTTTTATCACAACTATTGGTTATATTATCTTTAATGTTTATTTTTAATGTTTATCTTTAATTTTGTCTTTATCTTCAATTTTACTTCTATTTTATTTTCATCTTTATTATCACTACTATTATTATAATTTTCATTACTATTATCTTTCGTACTATTATAATTACCCTACTATTATTTGGCATATTTTTACCACTCTCATAAGTAGTAATGGTTTTTTCCTTACTCTTCCACTTTGACATCAATATGTATACTTAACCTTTTGCATCAAGTTAAACGCACTCATAGTCATTGCCATCCTCATCTTCGACCGCCTCTTTATAATCATACTCCCTATATCATAACAGAAGAAACTTATGAATATATTGCCGCATATTACCTTTCAGTTTTACAACCTTGCATACCCCCCCCCCAAAAAAAAAAAAAAATTATAAGCGATTTTATAGCCGCCATTTGCCGTTTAGGTGGCACCAAGCAAAATTACCCACTCCATAGAAAATAGACACCCCACGAACCATTAAAATAAATTACCAGCAACAATACACCCCCTATTTAACCATAATAGATATACCCCTTAATCTCAATACTATGTTAAAGACCATATACAATCTTATATATCATACTATATATAACAAGCTTCTCCTTATTTAGAATTCAATAAAGCTTTGCTCAACATTCTATAATTCCTCTTAATCTTTTTTGAACCTTACGCTAGATGCCGCATCTTCCACATGCTACCTAGCACCTTCTCTACTCTTCTGATGAGAAGCATTAGGCTTCAAAATGCCCTGGCATAAAGAGTCCCTTCTATTCCCCAAATTTTGCCTGTATTCCATTATTCAATAAATGATCCATTCTATATCTCCCAATATATAGTTTTATGTCTTCATTTCATACTCTTGTGTTGTCCTATATATATATTATATATATATATATATATATATATATATATATATATAGCTACAGATACTAGCATTTCATCCTTTCGGGAATCATAAGTGCAGGGTGTCAAGATTAAAACCAGTCGATAGAACCAAACCTGGCGACTATATATATATATATATATATATATATATATATATTATACACACGCACACACAAGGTAAAACTGCCAATTATCAACTAGATGGCTGTAAGTTCAATCCCTGGCTTGGTGCTAGTCTAGTTGCACTGAAGACCTGTAATACAGTGAAACTGTATGGATGACTATGTATATATTTTTAAGAATTGGAATAAAAGTTATCTAATTTTTTAATCAGATAAATATGAAAATAACAAAGTTGTTTTTGATAGTTCAACAGTGCAATACTAGAGCTATAAATATTTTTTTATGATGTACCACTTCTCCAAGAACAGACACTTATTTCTATGTATATTTAAAGAAATGTTACAGTTTCATTAGAAAGATTCCCGCACAATTGTTGGCATTTAAGTATATAAGTTCTCATTTATCAGCATACCAACTAAGGAACTCCTCAGCGCAAACAATATGCATAAAAATCAAAATATACGCGAATTTCAACAGCCTATGAACAGTCCTTCAACATTATCATTAAAAAAAAAAAATGGTGGTCAATAAATAGATTATTGAATTTGGAGTGACATCCACAAGCTATGGTTGCAACACCATTATATTCAGCAAAAGTCATTGTTTGGTGCACACTTTATAAGTTGGTGAAATCATTGGACCATATAACTTCAAAAGTGATGATGGTCAGAATGTAGCGTTCAACGCTAAAGGATACAGAAAAAAATATTACCAACTTTGTGTCTTCACTGGAAAGCATTAATGTTGTAGGCATGTGTTCCAGAATTTATTTTTTCTACATAGTTACCATCATTCTCAATGTACTTTTTCCAGGGATTCAATGCCGCATCTCTGCTTCTGATGTACGTCCATGACAGGGGTTGCTTTCTTGGAGTCTTACATCGTCAATATCTGCAGCAGAGAGATGAAACTTTGAGGTCATGAATGCACAAGTTCAGTCATCATAAGAATGCAACTTGCAACACCCTCTGATCCATTCGTTCGGAATAAAAAAAAAATAGGAGGCATTACTTGAAGAACGCCCCTCGTATACTGACTGCAAAAGACGGGGGGGGGGATTAGATGTCTAGTTCTGTTATGATGAAAATGTAACTAATTTGAACGAATTATTAAAATGCAAAAAAAAACAAAAAAACAAAAAACAAAGCTTTAAAATACTTAAAATAAATAAAACAAATCTTATCTAGATAATTGTTACCAAAGGCAATACTTACTTATTTTTTACTATTTATTTTATAACCATTTTTTTTTTGTTAACTATTCTCCAACTGCCAGTTACGCGGCCTTTTGGTCAAGATCAAAGTGTAGTATCTGTTCTTCAGATGCTGCACTTCATTTTCTTGTTCTCTTTCGGTGGAGGAAAAATACACGACTGAGACAATTTTTATTTTTGTACCTAAAACGACCCTGGTGTCTAACTCTGTCCCGTGGGGAGGCATAGTAAATAGGTACGCTTATATAACATAAAAAATTTTTTAATTTAATTTAATTATTACACTATCTTTGGGTGATCGCATTAATTAATTGAACCAATTTCTGATAAAATGGTAACTATTTTAAGTAATATTTTAATCTATACAAAATTATAAAGATGCAAAAAAGCTTTGAAAACCTCCATTTGTTTCTAAGGCGCTTCTACTGAATTTGGAGATTTTGTAGTTGATAAATGGAGTTTTCAGATAAAGAAAAAACAATGGTTTCTACTGATTTTTTTGTACAATTCTAATAAGTTACAGTTGTAGCTTTCAAATTATGCCGTCGGAATTACCTGAATAATATAATTATTAAAAAAAAACTTTAATCGTTTTAGCAAGTGAAAAATTGCCGTCATCTTGTTTAAATTGAAACGGAAAATCACCTCCCTTTTGAACTGTCCTGTGTCTTACGATCATTTTCATCAACTTTTTTTTCTTTTTTTTTCATTTTCTTTAATAAATAATTTTCTACCTTATCGATTTTCATAATTTATGGATATAATCATCTTAAAAATACGATGTGAAATTCAATATTACGATTTCCGAAATTTCCTCCAAATAGTGTAGTAGCGTCGTTTTTAATACATGAAGATTTGCTATGAATTTTGGTACTTATGCAGAGAAGGTACCATGCTGAAATAAAAACATTTAGAAAGCCATTCTCCACATGGGCAGGGTGTTTTGTAACTATTCTGTACTTTCACCTAACAATTTAATGAACAAACGATGTAAAACTTGAATTTAAAAATACTATTTAAGAAGCATAAATACCTGAACTTTAAAGTTAGTTTCTATTTGACAGTTTAAATGCTTTCAAATTCCTGTCAAATTTCGGTGCTGGTACAAAGAAAGGCGACAGACCGATTTTTAATATAAAATTGCAGAAACATGGGACATAACTCAGATTGCTTATTTTAGAAAGCATACTTCCAGGTTTCGCTTATCGTTCGTTATTTAATTAAATAACTTTTTTTTTTAATAAAAATAAATTTTATATCAATTTCCAAAAACAGAACTGGAAAATATTCAAGTTTTAATTTATTTAATTAAAGTACTGTGTTTGCTGTTTAACTAAATTATGCACTTCACTTATTGTACCACGCTTAAATAATAACGCTATTTAGAAAGCCATTCTTAACATGGAAGGCTGTTTTGTAATTATTCTTGTACTTTCACCTAACAATAAAAAAAAAAAAAAAAAATTCTTTGTTTCACGATTTATCTTCCTTATTTGATCGGTCGTCTTTGTTTGCACAAACACCAGAATTTCTACGAGGCACGAAATTAAATCGTAATGAATTTTAACAAGTTAAAGAGAATGAATTATTTATTTAAATTGTTAAAACGGCTGAATTAACTTTACGAATAGGTAAAAAAGGTTTAATTTTAAAATCAATTTTTTAAAGGTTTGTTTTATTGTACGCTATAGCAATTTTAATTTCAATAAATCAACAAATTATAATAAAATGTGCAAGTCACGTAGGGGCGAGAAAACATTTTAAATGTTACATAACCCCCTTCATCTGTTATAATCGAAAAATTTTCAAATAACGAAAATGTTTTTGTTTTGTTTTTTATTCTTAACCATCTTTTATTTAAATGTTTAATATTAATTAAAATGTCTTTACTACAAAAAAAAAATTCGATTTCGTCGAAAATTTAATTACCATTTCTAACGAGAAATATCCGTCATTTCGAAATTATATTTCGGCATAAAAATGCTTACATAACTTAACTCTTTCTCTTACATAAGTTGGAGACATGGGGGAGAGGGGGTAGAGAAAGTGAGAGGGGGTACAAGGAGAGTAGAGCGAAAGCTAGAAATAGAGAGAAAGAATGAGAGCAATACAGAAAGAAAAGAGAGAGAAAGAGGAAGACAGAGAGACAGCGACACGGAGAGGGAGAAAGAGAGGAGAACGAGAAAGAGAGGGAGAACGAGAAAGAGAGGGAGAACGAGAAAGAGAGGGAGAACGAGAAAGAGAGGGAGAACGAGAAAGAGAGGGAGAACGAGAAAGAGAGGGAGAACGAGAAAGAGAGGGAGAACGAGAAAGAGAGGGAGAACGAGAAAGAGAGGGAGAACGAGAAAGAGAGGGAGAACGAGAAAGAGAGGGAGAACGAGAAAGAGAGGGAGAACGAGAAAGAGAGGGAGAACGAGAAAGAGAGGGAGAAAGAGAGGGAGAAAGAGAGGGAGAGGGAGAAAGAGAGGGAGAGGGAGAAAGAGAG
>NC_136512.1:13928202-13945702 GCF_053919585.1 Euprymna scolopes
GTATGCATTAATTTAAATTTTTTTTTTTTTTTTTTTTCATACTGGCGCAGTGGTTAGAATATTTTGAAAAATCAATTGTAAAAAGTGATATTCTCCTGAAAGTTCAATCCTCAGTGTGGGCGACCGAAAAATACAATTGCGAATTACTTAGAACCTGGATCTGATGACATGAGAGGAAGAACAGCTAGTGTGGAGACAGGAGTCTTGGATGGTATGGCCACGGTGAAATGGATGAGAGTTCTTGAGTTAGTAGCTATAGAACTGTTATGGTAATAAGTTTAGTTCACTGCAGAAGGACAAGAAAAACATGAGGAATATAGATGATACAAATGAATATGCAAAATAGGGATAAATAATGACCTGGCCAGAGATAGGTTAGTTTGAAAGCGTGTCCAACACAGGCCAGTATGTAAAACAGACGTTAAACCAAAAATGATTACTTATTCTTAAAATACTTTTATTCTATAAAACAAAAAAAAAATAAATAAAAAAATAAAAATACTGTGTAAAAACAGCAGGCTGGACAGAAAATGGCTGCCAAATTCAAGTTTTATGTAAAAACTGAAAGAAATACACAACATTTCGATCGATGTAACCTCTGACCTTCTTCAGATATATCTTATTGAACTCTGGAATGTTTCTGTTGAACTTGGGAATTTGTACTAGAATTGTCCTCAAGAACTCGTGGCGCAGTGATTAGAGTACTTGGAAAAATCAATTGTAAAAGTGATATTCTCCTGAAAGTTCAATTTTTAATGTGAGCGACCGAAAAATTATAATTGCAAATTACTTAGGACCTCTATTCAGTCATGGCTGACGCAACAAGAGCATGCTACCCCTGTGAAGTAAATAAAGGGTTCCGTTCAAAATTCCGTCAGAATTCCTGAGTTTGACAGAAACATTCCCAAATTCGACAAAGTACACCTGAAGAATGTCCGAGGTTACATCGACCGAAATGTGAAAATCACACTCAAGATGAAAGCAGTAGTCCGATTAATAAAAATAATATATGATTAACCAAAGTAGTTTAACAGAAAATATCCAGAACCACAGGAGTAATGTATAATATATCTAAAAAAAAATGTAGGTACTTGTAAAGTTTAATCAAGGCATTAAAAAAATGAAAATATCAAAAAAAGGTTATATTGTATGTATCCATTATGGAACGAAGTCATCCGAAAAAAAAAAACAACAAAAAAACTTTCACTTAATTTCATCAAGTAGTTTCTTTATTTACAGCAAAAAAAAAAAAAAAATTGTTATGATACCGAGCAAAAGGTTCGATTTTTAGGAAGAAAAGTTAGTATTAAGGATGGGGAGGGAGTGTCAGCGCTTTAAATTGCGTTATCTCCTCGTGGCGTGTTCAAAAAAGTCCAAGATGGCTGACTTCAACGCGCTCTCATAAAAACTTTTTTTTCCGCTGTAAAAAAAAAACAAAAAAACTACTCGATCAAATTAAGTGAATTTATTTTTTTTCGGAGATCTTCAGTCCAAAACGGATTCGTACAATATAACCTTTTTTCGATATTTTCATTTTTTTAATGTCTTGATTAAAGTGTACAAGTACCGAATTTTATAATATATCTGAGCAATATATATATAAGGATGATATAAAATAAAGAAAATGTAAAGGTTTACCTTCGAATAAATATTAAAAAAAAATATTTTTCTCTTGTTATCGATCACTATCTAACAACCTCGTTGAGTTCATTAGTTCCTACTTTTGGATACCTCAAGACTGGATTTATGTTTCTCTCTTTCTGTAACTCTTATTGACTTGATAATGTAATAAAGTTCCTATATAACTTTACACTTTTTAACTTATTCTATATAATAGAAAAATCTTATTGAAAATCAATTCAAATTTTCTATAAAAAAACATTAAAAACCTGTAAAGGTATGCAGAATTTTTAATTATCCGACAAGGAGTACAAATAAACTTGAAAGACCTTATTCCATGGAGTTTCGAAAAATGCAATTCTTCTCATCAGAGGAAAGAGGTTTGCAAAATATAAAATAAATTTTGCAGGTTAATGCATTAAAAGAAACTCCAAATATGAATTGAATCATATTTGAATTAAAAAAAGTCTGTGAAAGTGTTATAACGTTTTATAATAATGAAAGCGGAAACAAGGAAAAAAAGTTGAAGTATAAAAGGATAAATATATATTTCTCAAAACTGGTCTAGGTAGATAGAAGAGTAACTTATCTTGCCTTTGGTAACATTTACTGTATGTAATTATATATATATATAGATAATAAAAAAATCTTATTGAAAATTAATTTAAATTCTAAAAAATAAATAAATAAAAAATAAAAAAAATATATATAAAAATAAAAACCATTAAAGAAAGTGTACAAATTTTTAATCATCCGACAAGGAGTATAAATAAACTTGAAAGAACTTATTCTGCAGAGTTTAAAAAAATGCAGTTCTTCACATCAGAGGAAAGAGGTTTGCAAAATATAAAATAAGTTTTGCAGGTTAATGATTTCAAAGAAACTACAAAGAGGAATTGAATCATATTCGAATAAAAAAAATTTTTTTTTAACAGTTTGTGAAAGTTTCTAAAGATTCATAATGATTATGAAAGAGGGAACAAGGAAAAATGTTGAAGTATAAAAGGATATGGTAAAAATCCATTGAATAAGGGGCTAAAATCCAGGAAGAACAGAAACAAATCCAAATAAGTCCATTAGTAATCCATAAGAACAGGAAACAGAATTACAGATTTTTTTTTTTTAAATATGACGGAGGAGAAGGCAATATAGGAAGAGAAAATAGCAACGCTATATATATATATATATATATATATATATGACATTTCATGTCTACTAATTTAATTTTCTTGCTTCTAGCAAGAACTGGCTGATGTAGTAGCCATATTTACTGTCAGCAAATTTGTACTGGATTCATTAGTAAGGATAATCAACCGAACTGGTTCTGAACAATTTATAAAAGTTTTTTTTTTTCATGTATACACACACACACACTAATACATATATATATATATATATATATATATATATGTATATATATATATATATAAATGTTGGGACGATTAATCAGAATCGGAAAAAATAGGTAGATTTGGAAGTATCAGAATCGGAAAAATTGATGCCTATTTTCCAATGCCAAAACTATTCTTTTAATTGTCTTTTTTTATTTGATTTTGTTTAAAGCAAAATCTTCCATTGCTGGTAATAATGATAAAATAAATATTTATTGATTTTAAAATACCAGTGAAGCTAAAATCAATAGCTCATCCTCCACAAGTGCATTTTGACGTTGAGGGAAATATTTGCATCTTTGACATGTGTTTTCTGATAATCGGGGAAAATAACTCTTATAGTTAAATAATTAGAGATTTATAAAGAATCAGAATCTGTAATTGTATCGGAATCGGGAAAAATATTGAAATCGTCTCATCACTAATATATATATATATATATAGTTAGTAACTTATTGTTTAATAAAATGTTAAGTTATATTTCTGTTTATCTGTCTGCTTCACCTTTTCTTGGAAACTACTAAGCCGATCTGACTGAAATTGTGTATGGATCTTTGTTATAAAGGTGCATCGAACTAAGTATTACGGTATATGTTTAATGCATAGTTAGTGATTAACTAGTATTTAATGCAAACATGAGCACAAATTTAATCATATTCAACCTTCAATTTGGCATAAATTCAACAGGCTATAACTTTTGCAGATTTTTAACAGGGAAAAAGTTTAATATTCCCTCAATTTCAGTTTGCTTCTATTTACTAGAGCAACCTAAGACACGGTATCCATTTTTAATGTAGGGGAAATCCAGCTCCCCAAAAAGGGGTACTCTAAATTGGAATACAAATAAAAATTCCCTTTGTCTAGAGAGATTTTTCCTCCATTAATGGAGGACAGAATAGACCAAGTGTAGCATCAGAACAGATACTACACTTTGTACGTAGCCAAACGGCCGTATTTCAGAATTTTAAAGGGTTTTTAGGGGGTCATAATATAGGCGCAGCTTCCCATTTGGAAAATTTAAATATATCAGATTTGTTAGTTGTTTAGTTTTTGTTTATTTTTTATTTAATTTTTGTTTGTTTGTTTATTTTTGTGTGTATTTTTTTATTTAATTTTTTTTTTTTTTTTTTTTTTTTTCGTTTATTTTCAAAAATATCAAACTTGGGTGATTTCTGGGAAACCGTTCGTCCGGCCTTTCGAAATCTAATTTTTTACCACATCGAATTTGAATGAAATCCTATATTAAAAATAAAATAAAAAAATAAAGAAAGATAAAAAGGCACGACAGAAAATAACCCAACAACGGCTGACGCACCATAAAAAATCGTCAACAAAAACCGGTTACATAACTAAACGTGATGTTATATAATTATTAAACAGCTTCTCTTTTTTTTCTTGTCTTTATGTAATGTTAGTTCTTAAGGTTTTTTTTTTTTTGGTTTTTTTTTTAATATGTGTTTTAAAGCAACAACAACAACAGTACTTAATTACCATGTCGAAGATAGAAATATATCCAGTAGGCATTGCTAACTGAATGTGAAAAAAAGAACGCAGGATTCCGTGACGTCAGACTTGTGTTAACTAAACGAACTATGGAAAAGCAGAAGCGACTTAATGATTTTTAAAAAAATCTTTGTTTATCTTCTTCAAACCGCAATTAATAATTAATGTTTGTTATAATTTTGTTAGGTTTACGATTTACACAGTTTAATGATTAATAATATTATAAACGTTTGTATATTAAATATGAAATACGGTTTTATTGAATGTTCATTTGGTTAACTACCAACTTCCATACTTTTATTCGGTAAAAAGACACAAACAAACATGAGAGCCGTCTATAAAATGTTTAATATTTGTGCAATAATATTTTTAAATCGGTTTTAATCTGGTCATAAAATAGCTGACAAGAGTCATGTTTATATTAAAACTTAATATTAAAAAAAAAAATTTAAACACAATTAAAAATCTATGTTGTAACAGAACATTTTGAAATAATGGAATTTTATTCGTGTTAATCTTTTAAACATTAATTTTTAGGAAGTTTCTTTTTCTTGGCAATTCAACTGATTATAGTATATATTAATTCGAAAAAAAAAACAAACAAAAAAAACAACAACACTACTTAAAAAAGAAAAAAAAAACAATATTAAATTTGTCATTTTTTAAATTGCAACTTCAAGGTAAATTTTTGTTCAATACGTGTATTTAAATTTAAAAAAAAAATGTTTTACTTATTTGAACTCTTAGATTTCATAATAAATAAAAATTTCGATAGATTTTAATATATTTTGTTCAAATTTCGAAAATATAAATATGGAGCGGGGGACGCACTAAAAAAAAAAAAAAAATTTTCCTCTCGTATATTTTACAGAAACTGCATTTCATATGTAATTTCATTCTAAAATGGATAAGTATCGAAAATTTCACGAAAATCTGACAATTAGTTGATTTTTGCTAGATTTATTAAATACGGGCATGTTTTCACGTTCAGAATGTCAATTACATGAGAACGTTATTTTGGAAGCGCCAATTATGTACACACGATTTTCGTGTTGTAATTTCATTATTTTCGTACGATGAAAATAATTTTTTTTTTAAATATTACTAGTTTATTTTGCCCTTCTTTTAAATGGTACAAAAGTTATATTGATTATATATAATTATAACACTAGAGGATGACCTCCAATCTGTAGTGGAATGGGGACATAAATGGATGGTCACATACAATGCTGCCAAGACTAAACTGGTTTCCTACAATAATTACAAGAAACCTTCTCTGCCACCAATAGCAATGGCCAGTGACTCCCTGTCTGAGAGTACATCTTTCAAACTGCTTGGCCTAACGTTCACAGGAAACATGAGTTGGAACAATTCTATTGGAAACATTGCCAGGGCCGCTGCGAAAAAGGTAGGCTCTCTCTACCGTGCTAGAAAACTACTAACACCTGAAAGTATCCTGTACCTCTATAAGGCCACCATTCGCCCATGTATGAAGTATTGTTATCACATTTGGGCTGGTGCATCTGCTGCTAGTCTCTCGCTCCTGGACAAGGTTCAAAAGAGAATCGCCAACCTGATAGGTCCTGAACTGGCATCTAAGCTTCAGCCTCTGTCCCATCGACAAAAAGTTGCATCCCTCTGTCTGTTCTACAAGTATTTTAATGGTAAATGCTCTGACGAACTGCAGACACTTGTGCCCCCACGACGTAGATACCCTCGACAAACCCGACAGGCAGCTAAATCCCACCCCCACACAGTAGAGATCCCTAGATGTAAAAGATCTTTCTACTCCAGTAGTTTCTTCCCCAGAACCGCTAGACTCTGGAATTCCATTCCAGGTCCCTGCTTCCCTTACTGTACTGACATGCAGAAGTTCAAGTGTAACGTGAACCGACATTTTGCTGCCCAAATCCCAACATAGTGCCCCAGCAGTTGCTGCCCCTGATAGTAGCCCCCTACACCAAAGTGGCAATGTGCCTTGTTTGGGGTGAAAATGTAATTAAAAAAAAAATTAAAAAATAAAAATTATAAAACTCAAATGACCTTGTAACGAGTGATGTAACTGACTTTCCGGTTTACAACATCCGGTTGCGCATGCACGCATAAACATTAACCCATAACAACGTAAACAAATAAATACAAATCACTTTTGCAGATTTTAACTTGCGCACTGAAATATTAACGTTATTTCAAAATTATTATTTAATATGGGAAGAGTGGGGGTGTTTTGCAACTATTTTTATTACAACTATACCGTCGCTATTTTCTTACAACTAAACAACTTTAACCCGTTGACAAACATAAGAACAATTGTACTCTCTATCCGTCCTTTTTCCTTCCTTTTTTTTTATTTTTTGTTTACAATTCTAGATAAAAAATAGTTGTGCGAGAACGGTGAATTTGTTGACACATCTACTAATCTGTTTCAATATTAGTTTTATTTTATTTTATTTAGGTTTTATTTTTTTGCTTCAGGTTTTATTAATTATTTTTTTTAGATTTTAAGTTTCTATAACTTGATTGAAGGATTCCAATATGGGTTTTTCATTCTTATATTTCTCATCGGTAGGTTCATGTGCGTTTTTGCTGCTAAATGACTTTCGTCGGCGTTCGATTCATAGGAAAATCATGTTTAATTTTCGATTTTTGAGCGATTATTTGGAAAAATAGGTAACTTTACACGAATAGGGAGGATTTTTTTTTTTCATGTTTGAGTGATCCGTCCATGATTTTTCGTTTTAATATACTTTCATAGAAATGTTAGTTATGTCAAAAAACAAAAACAAAAAAAAAAACTATTTTCTTTACGTCACAAGTGTCACGCTCATACATGAATTTCATAGCTAATATAACATACTGACCTAACGGGTCACGGGTAGTCTAGTTTATAATAAAGTTACATCGTTTTATATTGGGGGGGGGTAGTTCTGTGGTGACTTTTGGGAGGTGCCCAATATCCAGAAATTACAAAAATTTATCAAATAGAAAATTATTTATAGTTAAAAGTAATTTTTATGGAAAATTGAAGAAATTGCATTTTTCTAAAATGTGAACACTTTGTAGATTACGAATACAAGGGAAATACTCCTCTCCCTTTTCTCCACTTTAATGGCTGGCGTACTGTTTTAGTCAGACCATAGCTATAGACTTTTTTTATTTATTTTTTTTGTTTTGTTTTTTACTAAAAACATAATAGCAGTTGTTCTACTTGATGCATTTTCGCAATTTTTAGATACATAATTTTTACTACGTGTTCTACAAATTTGTAACTGTTGTATTTTTGCTTACAAATTCTCAACTTAACTATTCTATACTTTACCAAAGACTAGCAAACCGCCCGGTATTGTCCGGTCGTAAAATACGCTTATTATGATATTTTGATTAATGCAGATTTTGTATTTATTATACTAGCCGAGGTGCATGACGTTGCCCGAGTGTTTGGAAGTGTGTATTGAGCAAAAAAATGGTAGTAGGCAGGCAGGTTTGAACCCATACCACAAAGAAAATGAAAGAAAGAAAAAAAAAAAACCCTCACCAGTTAGCTGTTGCGCCCATTGCCAAACCAAACCGGAAGTGACATACATTTAAATTAAGCTAGACAATCAAAAAGAGGTGATGACTTGCGAAAATTTCGGCGAAAAAAAGCGACCCCCTCACTGTAGAAAAGTGCCAAGTTAAGGGTGAATGAATTAATGTTTTTCGCCTATTTTTCAAATATTTGTCACCCAAAGAGTTGAGCTTCAAAATGATACCGATCTCGTGAAAATCCGTCGCCTCCATCGAAAGTTTTTGCGAGATAAACAAACATACATGCATTTAAACAGACAGGTAAGATTAATATTATAGAAAAAGTTTATATATATATATATATATATATATATATATATATATATATATAGAGAGAGAGAGAGAGAGAGAGAAATAAGTTTATGTTTATATATATATATATATATATATATATATATAGAATAAGTTAATTTATATATGATTAAAAGTGAAAGTGTGTGTGTACATTTTCCTACCAAACAACGGTCAATTTTCGGTCTACAGACTCGAAATTTGGCATAAGGGGTATTAAAATTTGGGAAAATCTTTAATCAGTTTTTGGCCAGAAATTTTGCTGTTAAGGGGTCAAAGTTCAACGATTTGACCTTTGAGAACTCTACCAAACTCCTTCGTCAATTTTGGGTCTAAACACTTGTAATTCGAAATATAGATTATTTGGACAGTATAATTCAAAGAGTTTACTCTGTGCACCCAAGTCACCATGAATGCTTCTTTTTGAGACTCCTTTATGAAATAAGAAGACCGACTTCATTTTCCTTTCTAAGAACTATTGATGGACAAACTGTTGACAATTACAAGGAAGCCTGTTTGACCTTAAATTTGTTAGCAAATCACAATCAGTGTGGCAGAACTATGGCTGAGACTTCAGTGTCACACTCACCTGTTTCTATAAGAATCTTTTTTGCAATAATTCTCAAAACTTGTGAAGTAAGTTATCCATTAGCCTTGTGGCAGAAGGGTTAGGGTTAGGGTTAGCATTGTGGCAGAAGGGTTAGGGTTAAGGTTAGCATTGTGGCAGAAGGGTTAGGGTTAGCATTGTGGCAGAAGGACTAACTATCATCAACAACAGATTCTCTGAGAGAGAAATAGAATTTAGCAAAGAAATATATAATTCTGTGTTGATTGTTATTGAAGACCATGTGATTGCCATGGGAGAGGAGGAACTCTACAAATCTGGAATACCTGAAACTCATCGAAGTGAAGTGAATAACTCAGATATTTTGCAAGAACTTCATAAGATATTGATTTGCTGACCAGATTCATTGATGACAACATTTGCTAGCCCAATTATAGGCATATAGAACAATCATTGAGCAAGTGACCGATATGAAAGGAGGATTATATTTTTTAGATGCACAAAGAAAAACTAGGAAACTTTTGTCATCAATTTATTGCTGGCCAAACTAAGGCAGAGAAAGGAAATTGCTTTAACTGTAGCAAGTTGTGGAATTGCTGCAATTTTACTTCCTGGAAATCGAAAAACTCACATAGCATTCAAGCTTCCTTTGGATTTCAGTACAACTGATAAGCCTGTTTGCAATATAAGAAAAATTCTGGTATTGCTGAAATTCTCACAAGATGATCTTTGATAGTGTGGGACGCAGTTACAATGTCTCATAAAAAAAAAGTTCCAGAAGTTAATAGAACACTGCAGGATTTGCGTAATTCCAACTGTTTGATGGGAGGTGCGACTGTAGTGCTTTCAGGTGATTTTAGGCAAACTTTGCCAGTTATTCCACGGGGAACTAAGGCAGATGATTTGAAAACATGTTTGAAATCCTCTGTACCGTGCAAACATGCCAAATGTTTAAAACTTTCTACAAATATGAGGGCACCTTTATATAGAGATTTTCTGTCTGGACAATTTGCTGATAACTTTTTGAGACTTTGAGAGGAAAACCGAATATGAATTGGAAAGAGGAGATAAATTTATCAGAAATACCCCCCCCCCTTGCTTTACTCAGTTAAAGATCTAATCAAAAAGAAAATGCTTTTTACTATCCCCTCCTCGAAAAAAAAACTATTTCAAGTGTTAAGAGTAAGTTTGAAAGCAAATAGCAAGTCAGACAACCCCCACCGTCTGAAATGAACTTGCAGGTGGGGTGAGGGGGATCGCTCTAAAGAAAGTCAGCAGTAGATATTTTTTTTTTTTTAACCTTTAGGTCATCAGAAATAAAAATGTATATCGTATAAAAAAAATGAAATTACTGACGTAATGATTTCATATGAATATTAGGTCAATTTTTACTTCTTTTCTAACTCATCCATCGCAGCCATAGCCGAGATTGAACTCACTACACGAGTTTGTAGAGTAATTCAAATCTTGTTAGTAGCTTAATACCTTATGCTTCGCCAGGGCTATCAAGGGTATTTTTTATTGTGATGCCATCACTAGATACGGTGCCTACCACGGCTTAAGAGAGTCCCATCTACCCTAGAGAGAAGGATGGCGCCAGTTTCTCAACCTGATATCTTATCTCGCGGTACATACAGCGCTTTGCCTTCCCATCTGGTACTGGCCAGGCTCAACGTTGCTTAACTTCGGTAATCTGGCAAGAACCGGTGCGTCAACATGATCGTGTCGTATATCTAACTCAACACTCACTTTTAAAATGACAACTTTTACATGTTTTCACGTCTGCTGAAAACGACTATCACATTTAAAACTGGAGCAGACAAAAGTTTTCAAGAAGATTATTATTCAATATAATCAAAGCCATTTTCACTGGTTATATATGGCATAATCACGTTGACACACCGGTTCCCATCAGATCACCGAAGTTAAGCAACGTTCAGCCTGGTCATTACTAAAATGGGTGACTAAATTGGGAGGTCCAGGTGCTGTATGCAAGAGGACATCGACACCTCCCTGAAAAAAGTTGCAAAAACCTAACGTCGTCATCTATCTCCCTTAACATGCGACTGGGGACCACTTGTGAATTTCATACTCCCATGAAACTTCCTCCTTTGGAGGAAGCCGGTTAAACCCTGAATAGGGTTGGTGCTGACTGCACACACACACATTTTCACTGGTAGCCATGTTTGTTTACACAAAGCGTGTGTTCAATTTTTGTGTATGAAAAAAAAAAATAAATAAAATAGAACGGATACTTGTGCGAATCAACATGGCCACCAGTGAAAACAGTAAGGGCAGTAGTTCATGACCTTTTAAATTATGGTGACCCATTTTAGAATAAGCAATCAGAAAGCGATCCTAATCCTTAAAATATGTTATACATGCATCCATTTTTTATACAACAATCTGCCATATTGCAGTTATTGAATTATAGATTACTGGATGTAACATAACGACAAATTCCTTAAAAAAAAAAACGGAAAGAAACAGAAACATGCATATGCGAGTATTGTTTTTTCTAAACAGTTCACTTCTTATTAAGAAAAAAAGAAAAAAAGTACTTGAGCAGAGATCAAAACCAAAACCTAGACAGTAAGTCGAGTATGATAACCATTAGGCCAGCTTGACACAATCTTTAAAGTGTTTTCGTACCTGCTTATTCTTAACATAATGTGAACGACTCGTGCATGCGCATTCGTGAAACAGTTGACAAACAGATAAAAATTCGATCACTTCCACAAACAAATCTTTCGATTTTGACCCCTTAGCAGCCTTTTTTCCGGATGAAAACAGATTAAAGAGTTTTCCACATGTCTGAATACCCGATATATCAAATTTCAAGTCTGTTGATCAAAAATTCGTTGAGTATATAGGTTGAGAAGTGTCCCCACATAAATACATTCTCACTTTTATAGATATATAGATTTATTTGTGAACTAACTATGCATTTCGTAAATTCATGATTAATTCCAAATTTATTCATAAAAAATTCCAAAACTGCTACAAAAATTAATTGTAAATCAAGTAAAAATTATTCAAACATGAATTTCCACCGTTATCTAAATTATGTTTAAGAACTGACCTGGTATTACATTTTTTTTAGCTAGCAATTCTATCTTGTTGTATCATTGTTGACGCACCTCCGGTCTTCTGCATTTAATTGGTTTCGGTACTTGTTTTTAAGGATGGAAAGTTGGGAGAATGCTGCTTCATATAAGTTGTTGGAAATCGCAATAAAGAATTTATTGCGATTTCTGCTATAACTGAGAATTTTTGGAAACTTTGCCGAAAATTCTTGTAGTTGCAGTTTACCAAACCATGATTTAATTTAAAAATTTTTTTTTTTTTTTTTTTAAAGTCGATGAACTCTTGTTGCTCCAGGGATGTCAGGTAAACTGACATTGAAATGGCATTGAAAGTAAGGGAGAAAGATTTGCAACATTCATCAGGAAAATAATTTATTTTTCCAAACGGTCTTGTCATCAATACTAATTTCATTTGCCGCTTCTTCACCAAATTGAGCAAGTGTTGGGAACTTGGCGATCCAGAATTCCCATTTCACTTTAAAAGACAATATCTTTGCAGAGAAAAATATTTTACTTCCCTTATCCTGTAATCCTGTATTACTGGTGGGACGATTAATCGGAATTGAACAAATCTGGTCTTATTGGGGTAATAGAATCAGTACATGAAAATAATTATGCCTATTTTCTGATGCCAAAAACGATTCCTGTAATTACCATTTTTTTTTTTTTTTTTTTTGATTTTGTTAAAAACAAAACCTTCCACTGCTGGTAGTAATAATAAAATCAAATATTTATCGATTTTAAACTACCAGTAAAACTAAAATCTATAGATCACCTCCTCTCTTACAAGTGTTTTTACGTTTGAGAAAATATATGACCATTTAAAATGTGTTTTTACGATAATTGAGGCAAAATAAACCATTTTATAGTTAAATATTTAGCGACTTATAAAGAATCGGAATCGGTAATTGTACCGGAATCAAAATTCCAAATAAAAAAAAAAAGTTTAATTGTATTATTTGTTAAAAATTTGAATTATTTAATTAAAAAAAAAAAAAAAAAAAAATCCTGCTTTAAATATAATGTGGGAGTTTCTTTCTGATTAACACCAATTCACAATTTCCAATTCTAGATATGGCCGTCATGAGCAAGTGGATATTTTTTTTAATTTTACCAAACCCTGAAATTACGTTTCAGATCTACATAAATATGATAAACTTTTTTTTCTTTTACGTAGGAGTCACCACTTATCAAGGCATGGAGGCCACTCGAGGATAAGAGTTACAGAGCATACAGTAGTCGATGGGATAATACTGTAATCGTTAGTAATGGGAATTTGGTAAATTGGATTACTTAAGGGGGGATCGGTTCATCAAGAATTTGTTTATGTTGGACTTGAAGACAACCAAGTTGTAGTTAGCTGGGAAGCAGGCAAATGGAAGAGAGTTCCACAGGCGTGCAGCACTAGCAGTTCTAAGAAAGAAGCTTTGTTTATGGAATCTACGTTTTGATTTAGGGACAGATAAAGAGTGGGGAAAATTATTGACAGTGGTTTCAGCTGTCCGCGCGGTTCTCGGATTCCAAAAAGGACAACATTCTGTCCGCGCACGATTATATCCATTCTCTATAAAAATTGCATAACAAATAAGGCACAAGGCCAATAAATTTCAGAGAAGCGTAAATGCTGGTCTAAAAGCTTTCACCGTAAATCCAGATTTGTTTTACAAAGTCACAAGTCTGTGCACGATTTCAAACACATTTACAGACAATTATGTAATAAGGATATTTAGTTGAGTCCAAAAATTTAGTACTCAAAGTTAATATGCCGGAAGTGGACTCTCTTTATCTAAATATGGAACAGACGTCACAATAAAGCATGAAACGAAATACCAAATTATACGGAAACACTTGTTTTATCACGAATTTTTTTTTTTTTTTTTTTTACATTTCTATAAGTTTTTTTTTTTTTTTTAAATATTTAAAATATAATCATATGAAAATATTTTATTTCAGAAAAGTAATTTAAAAACTTTCATAGTTTACATTTCTATAAATAATTTTCTAAATATTAAAAATATATTCCATTTATTCATTAAGAAATTTTTTTTTTATACAAAATGTTTAAAAGAAGTTTGTTTTTTATAAAACAAGAAATGTTAATAAAAAAAAAAGAAAATCCTGTAAGAAAACTTCTGACAAGTATATTTAAAGAAGACACCATTTATAGAAAAGTAAATAAAAATGTACATTAGTTTTTTTTTTTTTGTTTTTTATTTTTCATGACAACACAAGTGTTAAAACAAAAACGCAAAAAACTACAGAAATGTAAAAAAATGAAAGTTTATTATTTTTTTTATTGTTTTATGATAACACAAGAAGTGTTACAACTAAAATATTTTTTTTTAATAAATCATTTCCGGATGGTTTCGTATTTCATTTCATGTTTAGTGACTTCCGTTCTGTTCCGTTCCATATTTAAGTAAACAGTCCACTTCTGGTGTCTTAAATGAGCCTATTTACAATGCCTCCCCACGGGACAGAGTTAGACATCAGGGTCGTTTTTTAATGTGGAGAAAAGGAACAAAAATAACAATTGTCTCAGTCGTGAAGGATTTCTCCACTGACAGAGAACAAGAAATTGAGGTGCAGCATCTGAAGAACAGATACTACACTTTGATGTATTTATTTGCTCCCCCACTGAGAAAATTAGGCACAAGGCCGGTTTTTAAAGTGAGGAGTGAAGGGGAAATGGAGACCAACTTCCCGGGGAGTAGGGGAGCTGGATAGTGACAATTGGTATGAAGGGTTGCCCCTTCATTGACCAAGGTCTTATATGTGGGGTCGCCCCCACATATGATCTTTGCTTGCAGTATTTGCCGGAACAGATGGTATTTATTTGCTCCCCCACCGAGCAAATTAGGCACAAGGCCAATTTTTAATGTGAGGAGTGAAGGGAGGGGGAAGGGAAAAAGGGGACCAGCTCCCAAGAGGTGGGAAATGGGAGCTGGTTAAAGGTCAGGTATGTGGGGTTGCCCCCACATCTGGTCTTTGCTTGCAGTATCTGCCGGAACAGATGGTATTTATTTGCTCCCCCACTGAGCAAATTAGGCACAAGGCCGTTTTTAATGTGAGGTAAAAACCAGCTCCCCTAAAAGTAGGCAAAAAGGGGGCACTCTGGTTACCAAAAATAATAATTGTCCCAGTATAGAGGGTTTCCCCTCCATTGACTGAGACAAATTATCTTAAGTGCAGCATCTGCCGGAACAGATGGTATTTATTTGCTCCCCCACTGAGCAAATTAGGCACAAGGCCATTTTTAATGTGAGGTAAAAACCAGCTCCCCTAAAAGTAGGCAAAAAGGGGGGCACTCTGGTTACCAAAAATAATAATTGTCCCAGTATAGAGGGTTTCCCCTCCATTGACTGGTACAAATTATCTTAAGTGCAGCATCTGCCGGAACAGATGGTGTTTATTTGCTCCCCCACCGAGCAAATTAGGCACAAGGCCGATTTTTAATGTGAGGAGTGAAGGGAGGGGGAAGGGAAAAAGGGGACCAGCTCCCGAGAGGTGGGAAATGGGAGCTGGTTAATGGTCAGGCATGTGGGGTTGCCCCCACATCTGGTCTTTGCTAGTCCTAGCTAGTCATAGCTTGCAGTATCTGCCGGAACAGATGGTGTTTATTTGCTCCCCCACTGAGCAAATTAGGCACAAGGCCGTTTTTAATGTGAGGTAAAAACCAGCTCCCCTAAAAGGGGTCACTCTGGTTACCAAAAATAATAATTGTCCCAGTATAGAGGGTTTCCCCTCCATTGACTGGTACAAATTATCTTAAGTGCAGTATCTGCCGGAACAGATACTACACTTTGATCTTGTCCCGAAGGCCAACCATGATGTTAAGCATGGTGTCTTAAATGAGTACTGAATTTTGGAGACTAAACTGGATATTCCATGAGTAAACTTATTGTTAAATTCGTGAAATGTCATTGGACATTTTTTCCTTTTTATATTAATTTTTTATTTATTTATAATATATTTCGATTTCTGTTTAATACATTTAGGCTCTTGTTTACATTGATCTAAACTAACGCATTTCAGGTGAAAACATTACGTACTTACATGTCATGGCGAAATTAGTATAAATCCCCAAAAATTGATCCAGTAGATGTGTTAGATGTATTTTAAAAAAAAAAAAAAAAAAAAAAAAAAAAAACATCTATACTTACTTTGTTTAAAACTGGCGGATTCTTAATTTTAGTCGATGGTTATCTCCCTTGTTTATAATACTGAATTTGTCGCATAACTCTTCACATTAAAACATAAAAAAACCCAAAAAAAACTCGATAATTTAATAAATTCTATTTTTGGTAGTTATGCTATTTTTTCATGGTATTTAAAAGTTAAATTCAAGTTTTACGGTATCTTTTGTTTATTAAATTGTTAGGTGAAAGTACAGAATAGTTCTTAACGCTCTTACCACCCCATGATAAGAATGGTTTTTTAAATAATAACGTTAATATCTCAGCACAGTAACTTTTTAATACCAGTACCTTATTTTTATTTATAATTATTTTTCTGCTGGATCATTTTTCGTAATTTTTGGAATCTATATATGTATAAAAGTGAAATCATCTGTGTGCGTGTGTACATTTCCCTACCAAACTACTCTGTCAATTTTCAGTCTACCGACTCGAGATTTGACATAAGGGGTACTGAGATTTGGGAAAATCTTTTTAATAGATTTTCAGCCAGAAATTTGGCTGTCAAGTGGTCAAAGTTCAACGATTTGATCTTTGAAAACTACCAAACTCCTCCAACAATTTTGGGTTTTAAACAATTGAAATTTTAGATCTAAGTTATTTCGACATGGATCAAATAACTTGATTTGAGCCCAAAACAATAGATGTTAAAGGGTAAAAAAATTAGGTCAAAGTTTTAAAAAAAATTGACCTCTGCAGTCTCTACCAAATTACTCAGCCAATTTTTGGTCTAAATATTTGAAATTTTACAAAAATTGTATTCAGACTTAGGGCAAGCTTTTTAATCGGCTTTTGGCCAAGAATTTGGCTGCCAAGGGGTCAAAGTTAAAAAGTTTGACCTTTGCGATCTCTAGGAAATTACTCAGCCAATTTTGGGTCTAAAAACTTGAAATTTTAGATGTAGGTTTCCTAAAGTTAAACTTTTTAATTTATATATATATATATATATATATATATATATATATATATATATATATAAAGCACATAACGTTATGAACAGTACATAGGGCCCGAGCAAAGCCGGGCTGAACTGCTAGTTCATACTAATTTCGCCATGAGCCATGATACGTAAGAATGTAATGTTTTCACCTGAAATGCGTTGGTTTAAAAGATTAAAGCAAACAAGCACCTGTTTTTTGTAATATATTTCAAATTTTGCTTAACAAAACTATGATTTAATATCGTAAGAGTGGTATTTTTTACGACCTGCCCCAGCAGAGCATAAACACCCCCAACCTCCCATGTTAAGAACGGCTTTCGGAATAAACACCCCTAACCTCG